>NC_057814.1:52921096-53193542 GCF_018294505.1 Triticum aestivum | reverse complement strand
AGGTGGTGTACGTATACAAGAAGAGAATAGGTGCACCGTGCACGTACTCACGCTTCGTGCCCAGCCACACCCGCGCGGGTACATGGTGGAGCTCATTTCTGTACGAAATGGCAGCCCACGTGCTAATTTGAACACATGTAGCGGTTGTTTACCTACGGAGGTCGTGTACCACGTGTGCACGAAACAAAATTCGACTTGATGCGTGGGCGCATTATTTTTAAATAAAGTTATATCGCTCAATGGCACGTACACAGAATATAAAATGATTTTTATGGAGAAAAAGGTAGTCCGCTCCACTATATACAATGGAGCCTGCCTGCCTGGTTTGTCTCTCTTCATAGTATCTCACACAAGGCTGCGGTGGCCTCTCTCTCTCACCGTTGGTCACTGATCCGGCCGCATCCCGTCCGCCGGCGGAAAGGTAGGACGTGCATCGTTTCTCCGTTCGATGGCGCCGAGGCAGCACGTCCCGATCTGCGGTACACGCCGTTCTCTCTGACCAAGCTCCGGCGTGGTAGGGCCTACGCCACCTGCTCGATGTCGCGGTATGGGCAGATTCCGCCCGCCGCCGCTCACCTAGTTACATCCCGACGACCTCCAGGTATCCCCTCCGGCCTTGCTCCACTGCCCGTCTTCCCACGTCGCTGCATGTGGATCTTCTATAGTTCTTTGCCCAAAACGTAGCTCGTCCGGCGTACTTTCCATATTGCAATCTCGTCCTCACACCGTTTTAGACAAACATAACCGTGTTGTTATCTTCCCTTAGGACAAGGAATATGCCCTTTTTTTGTCGTCGCATGTGTCATCAATTGTTATTGGCCAGTAATTGTTTCCTTTCTACCTCTTTTTTGCAAACGGGGCTATCCATTTCACCTCGTTGCTATTGCGACCTTTTGGTGAACTGCACAAATCACTTTTTTTCTTAAGAGTGTTTTGTGCAGTTCTACCAAAATGTCACACGGGCAACGTCTCTACATTTCAGTGTGACTGCACAAAGGGAGATTGGTTTTGCTCTATCCTCCTCATCCAACTCCGAGTCTAATCTTCTCCAACTAGTTAGTCTTAAGAGAGACTGCAAAGGTGACCGCCTTCTATTTGTATGTTTATTGTTTCATCAGCAGTCCTCTATTATCGTAATCACACTTAATATCTTTGGAACAGGGACGCTCAGCTCTATTTTAGTGGAACTGCACAAAATGATCGGAATGTTGCATGCTCCAGAGAGCTACTTTTTTCCCAACATGCCTTGTTGATTTAGACAGAGCTGGGGGGACGTTGCTGCCAATGAAAGCATGGATTAATTTTAATTTAACACCTTCTCACAACTTTGTCTTCAGTTGTGATGTAAATATTAGCTCTGATCTGCTAATAATTGAGATGCATTAGCAAGGAAGTTAGTTTTTTATTGTTTCCGAAAGAGCATCGATGGCAAGACACACGAAACAAAAGCTGAAAGCTCACACCATTGTACAATTTCATGTCGCTGTTAAATTATTTGTATAGTACGTCAATTATGTAAACAAATGCTGGATGCTTGATAGCATTGCGAGAAGCCTCTTCGGCATCCGGGTCCATGTGCCATGCACAAAATTATACTCCTTCGTTCCTAAATATTTGTCTTTTTACAAATTTCAAATGGGCATATTTTAGAGTGTAGATTCACTCATTTTGCTTCGTATGTGTACTCCCTCCATTCCTAAATATTTGTCTTTCTAGAGATTTCAACAAGTGACTACATACGGAGCAAAATGAGTGAATCTACACTCTAAAATATGTCTATATACATCCGTATGTAGTAGTCCATTTGAATCTCTAAAAAGACAAATATTTGAGTAGTCACTTGTTGAAATCTCTAGAAAGACAAATACTCCGGAGTATATTTAAGAACCGAGGGGGTAGTGCACAGCCGCATGGGAGACTCAGCCCGGTCGTTGCGCCGCATTAATAGTGAGTAATGAGCAGTCAAATCATAAGCCCCACCTTTCCCACTGTAAGTTGCTCGGAAGAAGCAACCATCAATACGCTCTTCTTGGAATTCGCTCATACTACTCCATCCGTCACTGTTTATAGAGCGCGCTTCAGAAAAAGAAAAAATCTCTGGGACCAAGGCGACTAGCGATCGGCCTGAAAAATAGCATTGGTAGTTATAGCACGGCGTCTATTACTAGAGGAAATAATGCGTACACACATGCATGCAGTGCTTCCACCGCGGGTACACACATGCATGCACTTACTCCACTCCGTAGTACATCGAGAGAAAATTGTGGACTTGATTGCGGTTACCACGCCCTAATTAATTGGGCATTAAACCAAACGCGTATAAAGTCTCTCTGATGGTGGAAATGCATTGAGAGAAATGCATCATAATGAAGCGCGCCCTGTAAACTGTGACGGAGGGAGGAGTAGTATGAAGGTGCAAAACCAACTACACGTATGGCCAGTCGGTCAACGCACCTCCTCTTGGCATATCACTGACATGTGGGACCGGAGTGTGAGCAAACCGATCTCAATTGACGGAAAAATGGCCAACCCGTCGTTCCTTGAGAGAGACGAGGAGCGAGAACACACAGACGGGCTCGGACGGAGGCCAAGATATATTCGAGCATGGTTAATCGATATCATCATTACATGTTGAGCTGCCGTTTTCCGCCCTTCTCCGGAATAAATGTGTACTTTATCAGAGATTAAAAAAATAAGAGTACAGAGGCTCCACCATGCGGTTCTAGTAGTAGTACTACTCGTACTACTAAACCTTCCGCTTGGCCTCTTCGTGAAGTCGAACAATGATGGTACTCCGCATGTTCGGTACTACAGTGTATGCCTCTGGCAATCTGACACCGAATGAACTGATGCATGTCCACCGCCTGGGCGAGGGTACGTTGCATTAGTCAAAAGGCGTAAGTGAGCTTCACCTTGTCCTGCAAGCTTCTCCTCGTTCTGCGAGTTGACGGGACACACCAAAAAGTAGTGCTAGTCCATACTCCCTCCTTTCCGGTTAATATGGCTTAATCTTTTTTGCGGGTAAATGAGAGAGCTCTATTCATAAATAAGCATTCTTAGGATGATCAGCCAAGACACTGGTCACTAGGAAGCGAGGTACCCCGCATAAAAAGAAGTAGGAAGCGAGGTGTTTCATCAAGCCAGCTCTCGGCCACATTCAAAGTGCAGCAAGCACGGTTCGCACAAAGATGCGCCGCAAGGTTTGCTGACCTGTTTACATGCTGAATAACAAGAAAAGAGGAAATATTACCGAGCGCTCCTATTTGTAACAGGATATGAGCCAGAATTAAGCGAGAATTGTGGCGAGTGTTCCATGCAATCAACTTTTATCGCATGCGAGAACCCTCGAAGAGAACCAAATGTGTTGAAGATTGCTTTATCACATTTTAAATATATAATAAGAGTGCAGACACTCCTCCATCCGGTTCCTAGTACTAGTATAGTACATACCTCTATAGACTATAGTACTAGTACTAGTACTAGTAAACTTTGCGCTTGGCTGTTCGCCTCTTCGGGAAGTCGAACAATAATAGTACTAGTATAGTGTATGCTTCCGGCAATCTCACACCAAATTAACTATTGCACATCCACCACCTGAGCGAGGGAGAGCTTGCATTAGTCAAAAGTTTCTCCTTGTCCTGCGAGCCACCGTGCGCAAGCTTCTCCCGTCCTGCAAGCTTCTCCTCGTTCGGCAAGTTGATGGGACACAGCAAAGTAATGCTAGTCCATACTGCCTCCTCTCCGGTTAATATGGCTTAATTTCAAACAAGATAAATACACTGTCTGTCAGTGTATATTTGTAAAAATACGGTCAGTGGACTTCATAATACGCTCATTGCGCTCAATATATACATTTTTCGATGTTTATACGATCACTAGCTCACCCTGGTTGAGTATGTGTGTGCATGCACGTGTAGGTTGAGCACTTGAGCGTGACCGTGTGTGTTCCGTCGTGTGCTCGGACATGCATGCATTAGGGCGTCGCGCATGTTTTTGTGTCCATGTGTATGTGTGACTGTTGCATACGCATAGGGGGAGTACGTGTAGGGGCCACTAAAGGAGCAGTCAAATCACACAGTAAGTTAGTCAGAAGAAGCAACCATCATTTCACTCTTCAATGACACGTACGCAATATAAAATGGTTGATATGGAGAGAAAAAGAAAACCACTATATATACACTAGCAGGAGCCTAAACCACTATATTGGATTGCTCTCTTCACAAGCATAGAACAACGGTGGCCACACCGCTGGTCACATATCCGGCCTTATCCCGCAACTGGGGGAAGGGAACAATGTTCTGCGTAGACGCGGTCGACATCGGCGAGGGAGAAAATCCACAGTCGGTGCGTCCCAATCGGGGGTCACCGCGGTATGGGCCGATGCCGCGTCCCAACCGCCCTTCTAGCTACAGCCCGACGTCCCAGGTAGTCCATCTTCCTTTTGGAGCCGGCTTGCTCCACTGCCGCAGCTCCCCACGTAGCTCCATCTCCATGTCGATCTTTCTCTACTTCTACCGGCTTCTACTTGTGATGAGTTTATGTCTCATGAACTAGTGCCAGTACTATTATTCTAATCACACTTCCTCCATATCTTTGCCATCAGGGATGCTCAGCTCGATTTTAGTGGAACTGCACAAAAGCATCGTATGATCCGAGGGTGCCAGCCGTTTTTCCTTCGACAGGTTCTACCTGGCCAGGAAATTAAATCCTGTTTAGGGTTTAGGGTTTAAGTCGTAGTGACCCCCATCAGTAGTTTTTCTTGCATACACGCTCTCACAACTTTTGTCTTTAGTTGTGAAGTAAATATTGGCTATGATCTGTGAATCATTGAGATGCATCAGCATGCGTGTTAGTTTTCCTTTGTATTTTATGGAAGGTTGTAACGGGGCAACCTTGGAGTAGGAATGAAAATGGAGTGGGAAGTTTCCGTTTTTTCGGAGAAAAATGGAAACGGAGAGAAACCAACGTTTCGTTTCGTTGGATCGCGCCATCAAGCAAAACCAATGTTTAAATCACGTCTGTCGCGTTCATGTCTCACCCTCCTCCACGGCTCGACCCCACACGGTCGCTCGGCATGCCACTCATCGCAAACTGAGTATACGATAACTTTCCCGCCTGCTTGTCAATGGATCGCGCCATGGAGTACTAGTACTACTGGAAGAGATTGACGAGTTGGGGGAGGACAGCTAGCTGTAGCACGGACTCCCAAGAATTTTTACATGCATGTTGTGGCCGGCTATTGCGACCTTTGAACGCGGAGCAGTCGCGTGCACCAGGAAGCGGCGCGGGCGACGCTCTCTCGGCCAGCGTGCTGCTTCAATGCCGGCGCCAGTGAGAGGTCGCGTCCGCTCTGGCCAGGCATGAATGCGGCACTGACCGTTTCGGGCGGGAAGCACGCGCGGGTGATGAAGAGGGTTCGGGTTGGTCAGGAGCGGCCATGGCAGCAGTCCGGACGCCCGCAAACAAGAGATGGTGTACGTTAATATTGCCGCATATATAATTAACAACGTAAATAATGTGCCAGTTGGACAAATATGATTGGAGATGGAAATGGAAATGTAATTTTACGTAAACACGGATATGCATGTCTATGTCTATGTGTGTGTGCGCGACGACTCTCGCGACCTGGAAGCGGGGGCGTGTTTTTGATCGAGTTTTCTTTCTTGGTACGTTAAAAAAAATTGTCCGCCAGTTTTCGTTTCTTTTTTCCGGGAACGCGCGTATTCTATTTAAAACCACTGCTATGGAGAGATTGTTTTACTCCATTATAGCCTCTTGTTTGATAGAGTTTCTCGCGTCTCGCTTTCTCACCCTCTCCATATCAAAACAAGATGACAGTGTCCACACTATCTCTCTCCTCACCGGTGGTCACAGATCCGGCCGAATCCCGTCCGTTGCGGGAGGTGAGGAGGTGCAGCATTGACGTTGTCGCCGTTGGCGATGGAGGAAGCCGATGTGCACCGTCCTCTCGGAGCCGGCGCTGGCGCGGATGAAGGTCCTCCGTGCCCTTGTTTGCTGTCGTCGTGTGGGCAGATCCCACCCGCCTGCCTAAGCGACATCTCGCCCACCTGAGGTATAACTTCTTGTACTGGTCCATCTCCCCAGGTCGCTGCATGCGGGTTTTCTTCTATGTGACTACTCCCCAGCTCCCCATGTATAGTAGCTAGGGTTCGTCGGCTGGTCCAACATCACCTACTATTATAGAGGAAATGCCACTCGAAAAGTTGTCCTGATTTATGCCTCGGTGGAGGTATACATGTTGTTTCGACAAAAAGCACATGGTGGTTGTGCGGTCATTGTCCATATGCTCCTATTGCTGCTGCTAATCTAATACTATCACTGGTTAAATGAAGAAATGCTTTTTTTCTTGGGTATCCTGGTTTAGTTCCCATCAAGATAATCATGATGCTTCTGTTTGTTGGTGTACTTTTCATAATTCTTATTGACAATTGAGATGTCGTTGTTAATCTTGTAAAACAAAGTAACAACACTATATCCCTTTTTTATATTTTTGGAAACAGCAATGCGTATCTCCATACCCGGGCATGTCTCCCTCAATTTTAGTGGAACTTCACAAAATTGGATGGCCATTGTTGTTCCGCCTCACTGTCCTCTGCCACGTGGTTCTTCCTTCCTCGAGCCTGACTACAGAGAAGAAACAAACCACAGTGAGGATTTGCCGAACTTCATAGGTGCCTCACCCAAACTTGATGCCAAATGGATGATGCATCACCACGATGACCTATCGATGCTCATGGTTGCGCCTCATGGTTGCGTCGGCTAGTGAAGCTGATCGATTTTCAATCAAAAACAAGCTATCTTCCATCAGTGCTCTTTGCTTGTTACCCACAAAGATGATATCCTTCGTCAGTTCACCTTGGTTGCGTTGGAGACGCAGTCGTCTTTCACCTTGGTGCAATTTTATCACACAATTGGCTATGAACCAAATGTTTCCTCGAAGAAGGATCGACGTTGGTACTAAGAGCATAAGTTTTGTATTGATTTCTAAGCCTTCTCACAACTTTGTCTCGAGCTCCCCTGTAATTTTATTTGTACAGCTATTAACTTTGATTTAAAAAATGGTGTGGACTAAAAACCCGGATGGATGTAGTAGCCCTCCATTTTTATTTACTCCGCATATCAGATTTGACTGAAGTCAAACTTTGTAAAGTTTGACCAAGTTTAGGCCGAATACAACAAACCATAATTATTAGAGAGGGCAAACTGTACATACTCTCAAACCTTTCCGATAATTGAAATTAAAATTCTTTATTTGTACACACTCTCACACGTTTCCGATAATTTGGCGCATGTGTGGTTGTTCACTTAAGGGAGGGTAGTGTACCGCACGTGAAGGACAGGAAGTGCGACCAGGACGCGTGGATCGTTAGTTCATCGGAAGTACTCCCTCCATTCCTAAATATTTGTCTTTCAAGTGGTTTGCAATGGACTACCACATACGGATGTATATAGACATTTTTTACAGTGTAGATTCACTCATTTTGCTCCGTATGTAGTCATTTGTTGAAATCTCTAGAAAGACAAATATTTAGGAACAGAGGGAGTAGTAGTTTTCTTCACTGGTACGTTCAATAAAGAGTTTCATTTCGTACTTACACAATTTAAAACGATTATTATGGAGAGAATAAGAAAACCACTCCACTATATATTAGTCGTATACACGAGTACTATATGGACGCAGCTTCATTGAGTTTAGTGCACCTGCCTTTGGCTTTATGACAGGTGGGCCCAAAATGTGGCTGGCCCACCTGTCATACAGCCAAAAGCAGGTGCAGTTAAGGCACCGGAGCTCAGTCCATACTACAGTATATATATAAGTTGGAGCCTCGGCGCTTGTACGCTAGAGTTTGCACTCTCCACACTCTCGCCGCACTACATATATATATATACACGTTGGAGGCTCAGCGTTCCTTTGCTAGGGTTTGCTATATTCACAGTCTCTCACCCTCTTCACTAGATCTAAACAAGACTGTGTTGTGGCCTCTGTCTCTCTCACCCCCCTCACAGCTGGCGAAGGAGGCGTACGGATCCCGTCGCACCGGGAAGGGGAGGAGGTGCAGCGTTCACTCTATCGCCTTCGGCGCGGGAGGCAATCCACTGCCGGCTGCGCTTTTCTCTTTCACCCAGCGCCTGTGCGGGAGGGCCACTGACCCCTTCTTCCTCGCTGCCGTACGTAGTGTGGGCATATCCGACCTCCCGCCGCATGCCTTGCCACATCCCGACGACCCTAAGTTATAAGTTTCTTTGAAACCGTCATTGGTCTAGCTGCATGCGGATCTTTTTCGATTTTGTAGTCGAATCTAGGTCTTGGTTCAAAGAGGAAAAAAGGGTGCGGTGGGGTGGAGCATGAATCTAGGACGTGGGAGGAAAGGAGGGAGGGAAAGTAGTATAGACTAGCTATCCAGCCGCTTTGTTGGTCGAAAAGGGGAAAAGGGGGTAACACAGTACACACATCTGTAAGGAACCGAACTCTTTGTTGAAAAGGGAAAAAACTGGGGGGTCGGGTAATTTGTGCAGGACTAGATTTGCTGCCCTCACATAGGAAAAAGTTTCAAAGAGAACAAATATGGGACCAACGCAGATATGTTGCTTGGCTACATACTCTGCATCACCCATTTATACGTGTGGACGCACATGGTGCTGGCATGTTCCATGTCCCATCCACATGATCGTGCAGTGTGTTTTGAGATGTTGTGCTACTTGTATTGGTACTGTTTTAAATAAATGTTGAATTGAAGCTATTGTATTGCTCTCTTTTCCCATTAAGTAGGGAACAAAAATGGTACCAACCCAGACATGATGCTTGTTGCTTTGTTACAACAAACTCTGCATCACCCCCTTTATAAGTAGATGGAAGCACATGGTGTTGTTGCGCCCACTCGCCCCTGGAACTGTTTATGCTTTTTCTTAATCTAATGCTGATGGTAAAATTAAGCAATGCCACTCTCAGAATTAACTACTGAACTATTTTAAGAGAATTTCTCTGTTAATATGAATCAATGCAACCGTTTTAGAAATGCTACTGTCCTATACTTTGTTTTCCATCAAGATAAGGTAGATGCTTCTTTTTGTGGCCGCATGTTTCATCCTCCTTTATTGGCAGTAATTGTTTCCTTTTTGCCTCTGTTAAATCAGGAATATCTATTCAACTTGTTGCTATAGCAAACTTAAATGTCACACCGGCGACTTTACTTGATTTCAGTGTAACTGCACAAAATGAGATTGGATTTCCTATTCGTGTTGGCAGATTCGTACGTGATCTTGTGTGCATCATGACGGGTTGGTACTTGCCTTCATCCACATGATCGTGCAGTGTGTTTTGAGATGTTGTGCTACTTGTATTGGTACTGTTTTAAATAAATGTTGAATTGAAGCTATTGTATTGCTGTCTTTTCCAATTAAGTAGTGAACAAAAATGGGACCAACCCAGACATTATGCTTGTTGCTTTGTTACAACAAACTCTGCATCACCCCCTTTATAAGTGATGGAAGCACATGTTGTTGTTGCGCCCACTCTCCCCTGGAACTGTTTATGCTTTTTGTTAATCTAATGTCGCTGGTAAAATTAAGCAATGCCACTCTCAGAATTAACTACTGAATCTTATTTCAAAACTGCAACACTTGTTAGGGATTGGCGGGATTACCATTTTTGTGGCCGCATGTTTCATCCTCCTTTATTGGCCAGTAATTGATTCCTTTTTTGCCTCTGTTAAAACAGGGATATCTATTCAACTTGTTGCTATTGCGACATTTTGCTTCGCTTAATTTTGGTGGAGCTGCACAAAATGAGACCGGATTTCCATATATGTGTTGAGATCTCTCTCAGGTCTTCCTCACGAGTTGTTTCAAATATTGGTCTTGAAAGGTCAGTACCGACTTTCTTCAGAATTAACTACTGAATCTTAGGTCAAAACTGCAACACTTGTTAGGTATTGGCGGGAGTACCATTTCTGTTAGGGGTCGGCCGGAGTACATGTTTAAGAAATGTATTGTTCAGATAATGTCTGTGTTATTATATATCAGTTACAGTGTTTTACAAATGGTACTATCCTGCTTTGTAGTTCTTTCTACATGTTTAACCAAGGTATTGTTAAGATAATGTCTCTGTTAAAATGAATCAGTCGCATTGTTTTAGGAATGATACTTTTCTGCTTTGTCATTCTTTATACATGTTGAAACAAGGCATTGTTAAGATAATGTCTCAGTTAATATGAATGAATCACACTAATTGAGAATTGCTACTCTCCTGCTTTGTTTCCTATTAAGATAAGGTAGATCAGTAGATGTTTTTCTTCTGGGAGTACAAGTCATCAACCGTTATTTCTTAGTAATTGTTTCCCTTATACCTATTGTTGCTTACATGGATATCAAAATTAAAGCTCGGTTTTATTCCAACTTTGATTTTAGTTGAACTGCACAAAAGGAGCCAATGTGTCTAAGGCAAACTGCTGCATTAGTGGGTCCAGTTGGTCTTACCACTTTGCAGAAAGAAGCAGTCACTGTTTGCGCTACATTACACAAGGAATGATCGAGAAGCTTTACAGAGTATTAGTAGACGCTGGTGACATGACTAGTCTGCAGAGAGCATAGGAAACTCTACAATAATGGTGACGCTGGTGACACGTGGAGTGCACTGGGCAAAAAGTGCCCAAACAAGTACAGGAAGCCAGGACAGGACTACAAATCTGTCAATGTCATTCTAAGCAACAATGATGGGGCACTTTACCGTACTTTCAGTTTATTAGTCCACCGATTGGTGGGTTGACACTGGGGCCAATATTCAGGTGTGTACTGATGTGTCTTTGTTTTCTTGCAGCATATAAATCGATATCCATAGGGATGCTCAGCTTGATTTTAGTGGAACTGCACAAAATGTCCAGATGGTTTGTGTCCTCCATAATACTTCATCATGCACAATACATCGAATGGTTCTCTAATCATTCGTCGTCACCTTGAGCCACCGGACTATATGTTTGAATGGTGCTGCCAGCGTCGGCCATTAAGAAGGGTAAGAAGAAAGACAAAAGGAGAGATGGCTGCTTTACTTGTGGTTCGGAGGAACACTGGGCAAACAAGTACCAAGAAGCCAGGACAGGACTCCAAGTCTGTCAATGTCACTCTAAGCAACAATGATGGGGCATCTGGGTATGGTAATCTGTTTACTGTACTTTTAGTTTTTTAGTCCACCGATTGGTGGGTTGACACTGGGGCCAATATTCATGTGTGTGATGATGTGTCTTTGTTTTCTGGCAGCATATAAATACGAAATCCACAGGGATGCTCAGCTTGATTTTAGTGGAACTGCACAAAATGTTCAGATGGTTCGTGTCCTCCATAATACTTCATCATGCACAATACATCGAATGGTTCTCTAATCATTCGTCGTCACCTTGAGCGACCGGACTATCAGATGACAAACTGATGACAAACCCTTCCCGTTCCACAATCATAGGCATTACATATTTTGAATAGGAAAAACTTGTCAAAGTTGACATTAGTTTAATATATTGGAATTGGAAAACCTTGTCAATTTTTGCTCATTGATGTTAGCCAGAAGACATGCATTTGATATTTTTGAGTGGGACGCCCTTTGCTGTGAGCAACGTCGATCATTTTTTCCTATTCCTTTCTTCAGTTCAGAAGTAAATATTTACTATGCTGAGATGCATAGTCACATGAATGTTGACTTATGCAATATATTTTAAGAGTTTGTTCTGAATATTGTCTATGTAATGTCAGGCCTTCTGTTTGATTGCAAAGTTGAGCTTGGAATGTTGTGGCATGCGGCATCATGAGCTGTTCACTGTGCCACCTGAGAATAATGCTTTGTATTGTTTTGCATGTCGATCTAATGCCAGTGATTTACTTTTTAGGAAGATCATCCTCTTCTATTGTTTCCGTGCTTAAGAAGTTCATTGTCTTATGTTTCATTCATAGCCTATACGACAAGTCGGGTAGGTTAGACCTGAAACCATATGATCTTCCGACCAACTCATCATCTTAGGCAATGATTGGATCGTCGTTTTCCAACCAAAACCGCTTGTAAAACTGACGCTTGTAAATAAAAGCAGATGGTCTCGGGCGAAGCGCTTGGTTGGTCGATTTCGACTAGTAAAATATACACCTGCCTCTCAAATTACACGCATAACCCGCCGGTTTTACTTACAGACCTCGGGCCCTCGGTTTCATTATGCCTGTATTTTACGCGTTGTTTCTGATGATGAGTAAATTACACTTGTATCTTAATACAGGTGTGAAATAAACCAGAGCTCCCAAGCGCGGCCTTACCGTTTCATGTCGTCTCAGTCTCTCGAAGGTGCTCATAGGTGTCCGATGATCCTGGCTTCCTGAATGAACAGCGGGCGCTGTATCAGGCCATCTATAGGCCCCGCGAGGCCCTCTCCGGCGTCCTTCGAGTTGTTGCGCTCGTCGTGGCGCCGAGCATTGTTAACATGGTCAATGAACATGAGGATTCAGGAGATGACTTTATTTTGACTGGATGACAGTAGGGACCCACTAGGGCCATAGCCGTACGTAGGCAAGTGCCTCCTTATTATGTACAACTATATTTTCTTTGCTTCCTCCTGGTTTCCTGACATCACGGTCCCACACCATTGTCAACCTATGTAGTCAATATAAACGAGAGAATTGCACAAGGTGCGGCCGACAGCTGGGACCAAGCAGCTCGAGCAGTATTTGTGTTTTTGAGGCGTGAGCACTGCAGAGTTTTTCTTGGCGATGTTTTCGTTGTTGTTCAGAGGAGAGCAGGGTATTAACTGGGCGGGCTGTGGCCCGTCTAGCCTAGGATAGATATCCAGCCCAGATATTAATTTTTGTTCAAGATGAAAATTGCTAGCTCAGCTATACTTTTTTTGAGGAATACCCAGGCAAGGTCAACTTGTTATTCTCCGCCCCGCTGGGCTGCAAATCTTTCCTAGGAGGGATGCATTAGGCTTAACAGGAAAATGGGCATTAAAAATAATAAATGGGATGTAATTATAAAAACTGGGCAGTAACTATAAAAATGCACCAAACACGAAATTAGTTTATAAAATATTATTTATGGATTTTGAAAATCTTAATTTTTAATTGTTGCGCGTGCAATGTTTCGTTAGATTTTTACGTAATACAAATTTATATTTAATCTGACTAGAAATTTCGGGATAAAAATATTTCGGATCCCATCAAAATATGGGAAATTTTATTGAATTCTGTCTTGAACGGTTGGTTGAAATTATTAATCGTTGTCGTAGCTAGAAAATGGGTTGTATTTTTAACAAACTGTAAATGGGCTATAGTAAATTCCATTAGAATTCAAAAATGGGATGTACATTCTTACAAATCGCAAATGATAAGTTCTCTGCCACACACTCGTGGGCCTACTAAGTTGACGTGTCCCCTAAAAAAGAAGTTGACGCGTATGCGAGGCTTTGTCAACTTATTATAGTCAACACACGGTTCTAGCAGCAGTGGCCGTTGGATGTCCATCCAACGGATGCCGTGCTTCTTCTTCAATCTCGGATATTCTAGCTTCACCCGCCTAAAAAATGATTCCTCCCCCTGACATCTGGGGCACATCGTTTTGGAAGCTGACCTGTGGGCCTACTAAGTTGACGCGTACCAAGGGATTTATCAAGTTAGTCAATATGGACGATTCTAGCTGCAGTGACCGTACGATGTCCATCCAAAGGCCATAGTGCTTCTTCAACATATGGTCTTCTTGCTCCAGCCGCCCAAAGCAGCGCCGGTCGTGCCGCCTGCTCCTGCCTCCCGTGGTCGGTTGTGCTGCCGCAGAGGCCTCACCGCCCCCTACTGCTCCCACCACTGGCCAGGCCATCCCTCCACTCACCCACACCCCCTGTTATTCTGCGGCGACGGCAGCCTCACACCGCAGCCGAACCAGTGAACCCTCGTACTCCTCTCCACGCGGGCTTCCACTGTCGCGTCTTCCTCGGCTCCGTGTCGTCCCCTTCCTAGGCCTCGCCGTCATCCACTGATACGTCTCCGTCGTATCTACTTTTCCAAACACTTTTGCCCTTGTTTTGGACTCTAACTTGCATGATTTGAATGGAACTAACCCGGACTGACGTTGTTTTCAGCAGACTTTCCATGGTGTTATTTATGTGCAGAAACAAAAGTTCCCGGAATGACCTGAAACTCCACGGAACATCTTTTTGGAAAATATTAAAAATACTGGAAGAAAAATCCACGTCAGGGGGCCCACGCCCTGTCCACGAGGGTGGGGGCGCGCCCCCTGCCTCGTGGGCCCCCTGACGCTCCACCGACCTCAACTCCAACTCCATATATTCACTTTCGGGGAGAAAAAAATCAGAGAGAAGGATTCATCGCGTTTTACGATACGGAGCCGCCGCCAAGCCCTAAAACCTCTCGGGAGGGCTGATCTGGAGTCCGTTCGGGGCTCCGGAGAGGGGAATCCGTCGCCATCGTCATCATCAACCTTCCTCCATCACCAATTTCATGATGCTCACCGCCGTGCGTGAGTAATTCCATCGTAGGCTTGCTGGAGGTGATGGGTTGGATGAGATCTATCATGTAATCGAGTTAGTTTTGTTAGGGTTTCATCCCTAGTATCCACTATGTTCTGAGATTGATGTTGCTATGACTTTGCTATGCTTAATGCTTGTCACTAGGGCCCGAGTGCCATGATTTCAGATCTGAACCTATTATGTTTTCATGAATATATGTGAGTTCTTGATCCTATCTTGCAACTCTATAGTCACCTACTATGTGTTATGATCCGGCAACCCTGAAGTGACAATAATCGGGACCACTCCCGGTGATGACCATAGTTTGAGGAGTTCATGTATTCACTATGTGTTAATGCTTTGGTCCGGTACTCTATTAAAAGGAGGCCTTAATATCCCTTAGTTTCCACTAGGACCTCGCTGCCACGGGAGGGTAGGACAAAAGATGTCATGCAAGTTCTTTTCCATAAGCACGTATGACTATATTCGGAATACATGCCTACATTACATTGATGAATTGGAGCTAGTTCTGTGTCACCCTATGTTATGATTGTTACATGATGAACCGCATCCGGCATAATTCTCCATCACTGATCCAATGCCTACGAGCTTTTCACATATTGTTCTTCGCTTATTTACTTTTCCGTTGCTACTGTTACAATCACTACAAAACCCAAAAATATTACTTTTGCTACCGTTACCGTTACTTCCATATTACTTTGCTACTAAATACTTTGCTGCGGATATTAAGTTATCCAGGTGTGGTTGAATTGACAACTCAGCTGCTAATACTTGACAATATTCTTTGGCTCCCCTTGTGTCGAATCAATAAATTTGGGTTGAATACTCTACCCTCGAAAACTGTTGCGATCCCCTATACTTGTGGGTTATCATCCACCACCCTGGTGCTCTCGGCGCGGCGTGGTCAACGTGGTCAAGGAACGACTTCCATCGGAAGAGTACTGTACGTGGAGAGGCTGGCAGCTGGGTCCACGACAGGCGCAATGAAGTGCCTCCTTATTACGCGGAAAATAATTATTCCTCCACCTGACAGCAGGGACCCACTGGACGGGCCACCATATTTGGCGAAAAAACATTCCCCCCTGACTACTGGGACCCACTAGACGGGCCACCGTATTTTGCAAAAAAAACGTTCCCCCCGCAGTCAGCTCGAACCCACCGGAAGTGCCTCCTTATTACGCACAAAAAAATGAATACTCCCCCTGCTAGTTGGGACCCACCTTGGTGGGAGGCTGACTTGTGGGCCTACTAAGTTGACGGGGATGGAGTGCTTTGTCAACTTAGTAAATATGAACGATTCTAGCTCCAGTGACCGAACGAAGTCCATCCAACGGCCGTAGTGCTTCTTCAACCTCTGGTCTTCTTGCTCCAGCCGCCCAAAGCAGCGCCGGTCGTGCCGCATGTGTTGGAAATATGCCCTAGAGGCAATAATAAAATGGTTATTATTATATTTCCTTGTTCATGATAATTGTCTATTGTTCATGCTATAATTGTGTTATCCAGAAATTGTAATACATGTGTGAACACATAGACCATAACATGTCCCTAGTGAGCCTCTAGTTGACTAGCTCGTTGATCAATAGATGGTTACGGTTTCCTGACCATGGACATTGGATGTCATTGATAATGGGATCACATCATTGGGAGAATGATGTGATGGACAAGACCCAATCCTAAGCATAGCACTAGATTGTGTAGTTCGTTTGCTAAAGCTTTTCTAATGTCAAGTATCATTTCCTTAGACCATGAGATCGTGCAACACCCGGATACCGTAGGAATGCTTTGGGTGTACCAAACGTCACAACGTAACTGGGTGGCTATAAAGGTGCACTACAGGTATCTCCGAAAGTGTCTGTTGAGTTGGCACAGATCGAGACTGGGATTTGTCACTCCGTATGACGGAGAGGTATCTCTGGGCCCACTCGGTAATGCATCATCATAATGAGCTCAATGTGACCAAGTGGTTGGTCACGGGATGATGCATTACGGTACGAGTAAAGTGACTTGTCAGTAACGAGATTGAACGAGGTATTGGGATACCGACGATCGAATCTCGGGCAAGTAACGTACCGTTTGACAAAGGGAATTGTATACGGGATTACTTGAATCCTCGACATCGTGGTTCATCCGATGAGATCATCGAGGAGCATGTGGGAGCCAACATGGGTATCCAGATCCCGCTGTTGGTTATTGACCGGAGAGTCGTCTCGGTCATGTCTGCGTGTCTCCCGAACCCGTAGGGTCTACACACTTAAGGTTCGGTGACGCTAGGGTTGTAGAGATATTAGTATGTGGTAACCCGAAAGTTGTTCGGAGTCCCGGATGAGATCCCGGACATCACGAGGAGTTCCGGAATGGTCCGGAGGTAAAGATTTGTATATAGGAAGTCCAGTTTCGGCCACCGGGAAAGTTTCGGGGGTCACCGGTATTGTACCGGGACCACCGGAAGGGTCCCGGGGGTCCACCGGGTGGGGCCACCTATCCCGGAGGGACCCATGGGCTGAAGTGGGAAGGGAACCAGCCCCTGGTGGGCTGGTGCGCCCCCCATGGGCCTCCCCCTGCCCCTAGGGTTGGAAACCCTGGGGGTGGGGGCGCCCCACCTGACTTGGGGGGCAAGTCCCCCCCCTGGCCGCTGCCCCCCTTGAGATGGGATCTCCAGGGGCCGGCGCCCCCCAGGGCCCCTATATAAAGGGGGGAGGGAGGGCTGCGCACCCTAAGCCCTGGCGCCTCCCTCTCCCTCCCGTAACACCTCTCCCTCTCGCTGAGCTTGGCGAAGCCCTGCCGAGATCCCCGCTACTTCCACCACCACGCCATCGTGCTGCTAGATCTCCATCAACCTCTCCTTCCCCTTGCTGGATCAAGAAGGAGGAGATGTCTCTCCCAAGCGTACGTGTGTTGAACGCGGAGGTGCCGTCCGTTCGGCGCTAGGATCATCGGTGATTTGGATCACGACGAGTACAACTCCATCAACCCCGTTCTCTTGAACGCTTCCGCTCGCGATCTACAAGGGTATGTAGATGCACTCATCTCTCTCGTTGCTAGATGACTTCATAGATTGATCTTGGTGATGCGTAGAAAATTTTTAATTTCTGCTACGATCCCCAAAAGTGGCATCATGAGCTAGGTCTATGTGTAGTTTCTATGCACGAGTAGAACACAAGTTGTTGTGGGCGTCGATTTTGTCAATTTACTTGCCGTTACTAGTCTTATCTTGATTCGGCGGCATCGTGGGATGAAGTGGCCCGGACCGACCTTACACGTACACTTACGTGAGACAGGTTCCACCAACTGACATGCACTAGTTGCATAAGGTGGCTAGCGGGTGTCTGTCTCTCCCACTTTAGTCGGATCGGATTCGATGAAAAGGGTCCTTATGAAGGGTAAATAGAAATTGGCATATCACGTTGTGGTTTTGGCGTACGTAAGAATCGTTCTTGCTAGAAACCTATAGCAGCCACGTAAAAGTTTGCAACAACAATTAGAGGACGTCTAACTTGTTTTTGCAGCAAGTGTCATGTGATGTGATATGGCCAGAAGGATGTGATGAATGATATATGTGATGTATGAGATTGATCATGTTCTTGTAATAGGAATCACGACTTGCATGTCGATGAGTATGACAACCGGCAGGAGCCATAGGAGTTGTCTTGATTTATTTATGACCTGCGTGTCAACTGGAACGTCATGTAATTACTTTACTTTATTGCTAACCGTTAGCCATAGTAGTAGAAGTAATAGTTGGCGAGACAACTTCATGAAGACACGATGATGGAGATCATGATGATGGAGATCATGGTGTCATGCCGGTGACGATGATGAACATGGCGCCCCGAAGATGGAGATCAAAAGGAGCAAAATGATATTGGCCATATCATGTCACTATTTGATTGCATGTGATGTTTATCATGTTTTATATCTTATTTGCTTAGAACGACGGTAGCATAAATAAGATGATCCCTCGCTAAAATTTCAAGAAAGTGTTCCCCCTAACTGTGCACCGTTGCGAAAGTTCGTTATTCCGAAGCACCACGTGATGATCGGGTGTGATAGGTTCTAACGTTCACATACAACGGGTGTAAGCCAGATTTACACACGCAATACACTTAGGTTGACTTGACGAGCCTAGCATGTACAGACATGGCCTCGGAACACAAGAGACCGAAAGGTCGAACATGAGTCGTATAGCAGATATGATCAACATGAAGATGTTCACCGATGATGACTAGTCCGTCTCACGTGATGATCGGACACGGCCTAGTTGACTCGGATCATGTATCACGTAGATGACTAGAGGGATGTCTGTCTGAGTGGGAGTTTGTTAATAATTTGATTAGATGAACTTAATTATCATGAACTTAGTCTGAAAATCTTTACAATATGTCTTGTAGATCAAATGGCCCACGCTAATGTTGCCCTCAACTTCAACGCGTTCCTAGAGAAAACCAAGCTGAAAGACGATGGTAGCAACTACACGGACTGGGTCCGTAACCTGAGGATTATCCTCATAGCTGCCAAGAAAGCATATGTCCTTGAAGCACCGCTAGGTGATGCACCTGTTTTCCCAGCAACTCAAGACATTCTGAATGCCTGGCAGTCGCGTAGTGATGATTACTCCCTGGTTCAGTGCGGCATGCTTTACAGCTTAGAACCGGGGCTCCAAAAGCGTTTTGTGCAGCACGGAGCATATGAGATGTTCCAAGAGCTGAAAATGGTTTTCCAAGCTCATGCCCGGGTCGAGAGATATGAAGTCTCCGACAAGTTCTACAGTTGTAAGATGGAGGAGAATAGTTTCGTCAGCGAACACATACTCAAAATGTCTGGGTTGCACAACCGCTTGTCTCAGCTGGGAGTTAATCTCCCGGATGACGCGGTCGTTGACAGAATCCTTCAGTCGCTCCCACCTAGCTACAAGAGCTTTGTGATGAACTTCAATATGCAGGGGATGGAAAAGACCATTCCTGAGGTATATTCAATGCTGAAATCAGCGGAGGTGGAGATCAAAAAGGAACATCAAGTGTTGATGGTGAATAAAACCACTAAGTTCAAGAAAGGCAAGGGTAAGAAGAACTTCAAGAAAGACGGCAAGGGAGTTGCCACGCCCGGTAAGCAAGCTGCCGGGAAGAAGACAAAGAATGGACCTAAGCCTGAGACTAAGTGCTTTTATTGCAAGGGAAACGGTCACTGGAAGCGGAACTGCCCCAAGTACTTAGCGGATAAGAAGGCCGGCAATACCAAAGGTATATGTGATATACATGTTATTGATGTGTACCTAACCAGCGCTCGTAGTAGCTCCTGGGTATTTGATACCGGTGCGGTTGCCCATATTTGTAACTCAAAGCAGGAGCTGCGGAATAAGCGGAGACTGGCGAAGGACGAGGTGACGATGCGCGTCGAGAATGGTTCCAAGGTCGATGTGATCGCCGTCGGCACGCTACCTCTACATTTACCTACGGGATTAGTTTTAAACCTCAATAATTGTTATTTAGTGCCAGCTTTGAGCATGAACATTGTATCTGGATCTCGTTTAATGCAAGATGGCTACTCATTTAAATCCGAGAATAATGGTTGTTCTATTTATATGAGAGATATGTTTTATGGTCATGCCCCGCTAGTCAATGGTTTATTCTTAGTGAATCTCGAACGTGATGTTACACATATTCATAGTGTGAATGCCAAGAAATGTAAGGTTGATAATGATAGTCCCACATACTTGTGGCACTACCGCCTTGGTCACATTGGTGTCAAACGCATGAAGAAACTCCATGCAGATGGAATTTTGGAGTCTCTTGATTATGAATCATTTGACACGTGTGAACCATGCCTCATGGGCAAAATGACCAAGACTCCGTTCTCCGGAACAATGGAGCGAGCAACCAACTTATTGGAAATCATACATACTGATGTGTGCGGTCCAATGAGCGTTGAGGCTCGCGGTGGCTATCGTTATGTTCTCACCCTCACTGGTGACATGAGTAGATATGGGTATGTCTACTTAATGAAACACAAGTCTGAGACCTTTGAAAAGTTCAAGGAATTTCAGAGTGAGGTTGAGAATCAACGTGACAGGAAATAAAGTTCTTACGATCAGATCGTGGAGGGGAATATTTGAGTCACGAATTTGGCACACACTTAAGGAAATGTGGAATTGTTTCACAACTCACGCCGCCTGGAACACCTCAGCGTAATGGTGTGTCCGAACGTCATAATCGCACTCTATTGGATATGGTGCGATCTATGATGTCTCTTACCGATCTACCACTATCATTCTGGGGTTATGCTTTAGAGACTGCCGCATTCACTTTAAATAGGGCTCCATCGAAATCCGTTGAGACGACACCGTATGAATTATGGTTTGGAAAGAAACCTAAGCTGTCGTTTCTTAAAGTTTGGGGATGCGATGCTTATGTCAAGAAACTTCAACCTGAAAAGCTCGAACCCAAGTCGGAAAAATGCGTCTTCATAGGATACCCTAAGGAAACCATTGGGTATACCTTCTACCTCAGATCCGAAGGCAAGATCTTCGTTGCCAAGAACGGGTCCTTTCTGGAGAAAGAATTTCTCTCGAAAGAAGTAAGTGGGAGGAAAGTGGAACTTGATGAGATGACCCCTCTCGAACCAGAAAGTAGCGCGGCACAAGAAAATGTTTCTGTGGTGCCTACACCGACTAGAGAGGAAGTTAATGGTGACGATCATGATCAAGTTACCACTGAACTTCGTAGGTCCACAAGGACACGTTCCGCACCAGAGTGGTACGGCAACCCTGTTCTGGAAATCATGTTGTTGGACAACGGTGAACCTTCGAACTATGAAGAAGCAATGGCGGGTCCAGATTCCAACAAATGGCTTGAAGCCATGCAGTCCGAGATAGGATCC
Organism: Triticum aestivum; assembly: GCF_018294505.1. Taxonomy (NCBI): domain Eukaryota; kingdom Viridiplantae; phylum Streptophyta; class Magnoliopsida; order Poales; family Poaceae; genus Triticum; species Triticum aestivum. The sequence goes on along the minus strand of NC_057814.1, from coordinate 53,172,141 downwards.
ATGTATGAAAACAAAGTATGGACTTTGACAGACTTGCCCGATGATCGGCGAGCGATAGAAAATAAATGGATCTTTAAGAAGAAGACGGACGCGGATGGAAATGTTACCATCTATAAAGCTCGACTTGTCGCTAAGGGTTATCGACAAGTTCAAGGAGTTGACTACGATGAGACCTTCACTAGTAGAAAATAGGGCATAGGTCACAGGGCAGTTTTCACATTAGCCCCGGTTCACTCACTAACCGGGACCCATGGGGGCATTCGTCCCGGTTCGTGAGCCCAGGGGGCCGGCCGGGGCCTCGTGGGCATTGGTCCCGGTTCGTATGGAACCATTTGTCCCGGTTCGAGCCACGAACCGGGACTAATGGTCCTCGCTCCTGGCCCACAACCATTTGTCCCGGTTCTTGGCATGAACCGGGACAGAAGGCCCGGATTTAGTACCGGTTCATGCCACGAACCGGGACCAATGAGGTGCCTATATATACCCCTCGCCCGCGAGCAGAGCACTCCAGTGCTCTGTTTTTCTCTGCCCGGCGAGGGGAGGGCTTTGTGGTGCTCTAGCTCACCTCCTATGCACATGAGGTGTTCGATGAAATGCCCGAGCCACACTAGTTAAGCTTTGTCCTCTCGAAGCTCGACCTCAAAGCTCCATTTTCCTCGAGATTTGTCTAGGTTTAGCGGCCGTCACGTCCCATTCCCGTCTTCACCGCCGTCGACCGCCCGCGCCGATCTCGTCGCCGGCACCACCGTGGTGAGCCTCTTGTTCTTATCTTCTTTTTGAAAGAAAAAAATTCTTACTTTAGATAGATACTTGTCTAATTTTCTTACTATTTTATTCCTTCTTATTACATAGTGTGATGGTTTTGGTATCCGCCCCCGTCGGCCCTCGTCCTGTCTATGATTCGGATGTGGTATATATTATCTTTTTATAACTATTTGATTCATTTATTGTTTATGACAAATATACCGACCAGCGTGACATAGATTTTATTTATCTAGGAGGTGGTTGAACCGGAAATTCTAACCGACCCTATTGTCGAGAGGTTAAATTTAGTTGAAGAAGAAAACAATTACTTGAAGGAAAAAATAAAAAAATTGAGGAGGAGAAGATGATATTGGAGTTGCATGTTGCGGATGTCGTCGATGATCACAAGATCAAGATGGATGCAATGCGCTTGAAGATTAGAAAGATTAGAAAATATGCCATTCATACCGAGGCTTGGTATCATTATGCCGTTGGATCAATTGTTACCTTGGTTGCGATTATGATCGCATTTGTTTTCGCATTGAAATGTTTTACATAGTTTCAATGTATGGTTTAATTAATTAGATGCTCTAGAGAGCTATATATATGTTGTTAGATGAGAACTATGTATGTACTTTGGTTCTAATGTGATGATGAACTTCTATTAATTTGGTCACTTAATTATCTATTCATGATGTTCTGTAATGGTTTTTGACACACTTAATTATATATAATGCACGCAGATGAACCGGCAATGGATGTACGGTGAAAGACACACCTCCGAGTACATTAAGGGCGTGCATGATTTTCTCGAAGTGGCTGAGGCAAACAAGCAGAATGGTTTTATGTGTTGTCCATGCCCTACATGTGGGAATACGAAGTCTTACTCTGACCGGAAAATCCTTCACGCCCACCTGCTTTACAAGGGTTTCATGCCACACTATAATGTTTGGACGAGGCACGGAGAAATGGGGGTTATGATGGAAGACGGCGAAGAAGAAGAGGACAATGACAACTATGTGCCCCCTGAATACGGTGATGCTGCAACGGGGGAAGCTGCTGAAGATCAAGAGGAACCAGACGATGTGCCCAATGATGCTGCAAGGGGGGAAGCTGCTGAAGATCAAGAGGAACCAGTGCCCGATGATGATGATCTCCGCCGGGTCATAGTCGATGCAAGGACGCAATGCGAAAGTCAAAAGGAGAAGCTGAAGTTCGATCGCATGTTAGAGGATCACAAAAAAAGGGTTGTACCCCAATTGCGAAGATGGCAACACAAAGCTCGGTACCATACTGGAATTGCTACAGTGGAAGGCAGAGAATGCTGTGCCTGACAAAGGATTTGAGAAGCTATTGAAAATATTGAAGAAGAAGCTTCCAAAGGATAACGAATTGCCCAACAGTACATACGCAGCAAAGAAGGTCGTATGCCCTCTAGGATTGGAGGTGCAGAAGATACATGCATGCCCTAATGACTGCATCCTCTACCGCGGTGCGTACAAGGATCTGAACGCATGCCCGGTATGCGGTGCATTGCGGTATAAGATCAGACGAGATGACCCTGGTGATGTTGACGGCAAGCCCCCCAGGAAGAGGGTTCCTGCGAAGGTGATGTGGTATGCTCCTATAATACCACGGTTGAAACGTCTGTTCAGAAACGAAGAGCATGCCAAGTTGATGCGATGGCACAGTGAGGACCGTAATAAAGACGGGAAGTTGAGAGCACCTGCTGACGGGTCGCAGTGGAGAAAAATCGAGAGAGAAAGTACTGGGCTGAGTTTGCAGCTGACCCAAGGAACGTATGGTTTGGTTTAAGCGCGGATGGCATTAATCCTTTCGGGGAGCAGAGCAGCAATCACAGCACCTGGCCCGTGACTCTATGTATGTATAACCTTCCTCCTTGGATGTGCATGAAGCGGAAGTTCATTATGATGCCAGTTCTCATCCAAGGCCCTAAGCAACCCGGCAACGACATTGATGTGTACCTAAGGCCATTAGTTGAAGAACTTTTACAGCTGTGGAATGGAAATGGTCTACGTACGTGGGATGAGCACAAATAGGAGGAATTTAACCTGCACGCGTTGCTGTTTGTAACCATCAACGATTGGCCCGCTCTCAGTAACCTTTCAGGACAGACAAACAAGGGATACCATGCATGCACGCACTGTTTAGATGACACTGAAAGTATATACCTGGACAAAAGCAGGAAGAATGTGTACCTGGGCCATCGTCGATTTCTTCCGACCAACCATCAATGTCGAAAGAAAGGCAAGCATTTCAAAGGCGAGGCAGATCACCGGAAGAAGCCCGCCATGCGTACCGGTGATCACGTACTTGCTATGGTCAATGATTTACACGTAATCTTTGGAAAGGGTCCCGGCGGACTAGCTGTTCCGAATGACGCTGAGGGACACGCACCCATGTGGAAGAAGAAATCTATATTTTGGGACCTACCCTACTGGAAAGAGCTAGAGGTCCGCTCTTCAATCGACGTGATGCACGTGACGAAGAACCTTTGCGTGAACCTGCTAGGCTTCTTGGGCGTGTATGGGAAGACAAAAGATACACCTGAGGCACGGGAGGACCTGCAACATTTGCACGAAAAAGACGGCATGCCTCCGAAGCAGTATGAAGGTCCTGCCAGCTACGCTCTTACGAAAGAAGAGAAAGAAATCTTCTTTGAATGCCTGCTCAGTATGAAGGTCCCGACTGGCTTCTCGTCGAATATGAAGGGAATAATAAATATGCCAGAGAAAAAGTTCCAAAACCTAAAGTCTCATGACTGCCACGTGATTATGACGCAACTGCTTCCGGTTGCATTGAGGGGGCTTCTACCGGAAAACGTCCGATTAGCCATTGTGAAGCTATGTGCATTCCTCAATGCAATCTCTCAGAAGGTGATCGATCCAGAAATCATACCAAGGCTAAGGAGTGATGTGGCGCAATGTCTTGTCAGTTTCGAGCTGGTGTTCCCACCATCCTTCTTCAATATCATGACGCACGTCCTAGTTCATCTAGTCGACGAGATTGTCATTCTGGGGCCTGTATTTCTACACAATATGTTCCCCTTTGAGAGGTTCATGGGAGTCCTAAAGAAATATGTCCGTAACCGCGCTAGGCCAGAAGGAAGCATCTCCATGGGCCATCAAACAGAGGATGTCATTGGTTTTGTGTTGACTTCATTCCTGGCCTTAAGAAGATAGGTCTCCCTAAATCGCGGTATGAGGGGAGACTGACTGGAAAAGGCACGCTAGGAGCGGACTCAATAATATGCAGGGACGGGCATTCTTGGTCTCAAGCACACTACACAGTTCTACAGAACTCTACCTTGGTGACCCCGTATGTCGATGAACACAAGAACAGTCTGCGCTCCAAACACCCGGAGCAGTGTGACGACTGGATTACATGTGAACACATCAGGACTTTCAGCAGTTGGTTGGAAACACGTCTCAGAGGTGACACCACTGTTTGTGATGAGTTGTACTCGTTGTCCAGGGGACCATCTTCGACTGTATTGACTTACAAAGGATACGAGATAAATGGGAATACATTTTACACGATCGCCCAAGATCAAAAGAGCACCAACCAAAACAGCGGTGTCCGCTTTGATGCAGCAACCGAGAGGGGAAAGGACACATATTATGGTTACATAATGGACATATGGGAACTTGACTACGGACATGATTTTAAGGTCCCTTTGTTTAAGTGCAAATGGGTCAATCTGTCAGGAGGCGGGGTACAGGTAGACCACAGTACGGAATGACAACAGTGGATCTGAACAATCTTGGGTACACTGACGAACCGTTCGTCCTAGCCAATGATGTGCACATGTTATCTATGTGAAGGACATGTCTACCAGACCGAGGAAAAGAAAAGATAAGGAAGCGAATACATCATACGATGAGCCAAAGCGGCACATAGTTCTATCAGGAAAAAGGGACATTGTGGGAGTGGAGGGCAAGACAGACATGTCTGAAGATTATGAAAGTTTCATGAAATTCCTCCCTTCAAAGTCAAGGCTGACCCAAGCATCCTGATAAACGATGAAGATTATCCATGGTTACGGCGCAATAAGCAAATGACACAAGCGAAGAAAAAGTGAAGACTTTCTCCCGCAACTATTATGATGATACCATGCCAACTTTGTAATAGACGAGTATGATACCATTGTCCGTTTTGTACAAGAAGTGCATCTAGTTTTTGCCGTAACCCTCTCAACTTTCTTGCACATGCTATGTGGATGAAATGATGATACCATGCCAACTTTCAACCTTTTCAGAGTTCATTTGAAATGCTTTATAAGCCCTGAGTGCAGAGAGGTTAGGCCCGTAAGCCTGCTTTAGAGAGGAGCTCGACAGCTCAAACAAATAAGTTTTTTGTTGTAAGTAGAAACAAAACAAAATAAATATAGCAAAAAATAAAACAAAAAAACTAAATACAGCAAAAAGAATTTTCATAAAGAACTAATGGCACTAATAGAAAGTTTATATGTTTTCTAAAACTAATGGCACTAACAGACAGTTTATAATTTTGCTGACCTAAAAGCAAAAAGAATTAAAATATAAAGCAAAAAACAAAAGAAAATAAATAATGCAAAAAACAGAACCAAAAAACTGGAAAAAAAATTTAAAAAACTGCCACCTATTGGGCACCACGGCCTGAATACAACTAGAAACCCAACCTGGGCCAGGATGCAGGCCCGCAGAAGGCCCAATAGGCCAACAGACAGCACAGTGTGACATTAGGCCCGTAAGCCTGCATTTGAGAGGAGCTCGAGAGGGCAGCCGCAGTGGGGCTTATAAACCACTCCGAGCCCCTCTCAACTAGCGAGGTGGGACTAAACTTTTGGCCGCGGGCAGCGCAAGGCCTTTGGTCCCGGTTGGTGGCACCAACCGGGACCAATGCCCCCCTTTAGTCCCGGTTGGTGCCACCAACCGGGACCAAAGGCCGGGCCTTTGGTCCCGGTTGGTGGCACCAACCGGGACTAATGCCCACCTTTAGTCCCGATTGGTTCCACGAACCGGGACTAAAGGCTTTGCTATATAAGTCCACACTTAGGAAATTTTTCGAGATACCTCGCCAGTTGCCCCTGACGCCGCCAGGCTGCCCGTGCTTGCCGTCGCCGCCCGCTCCTCGTCGCCGTCGCCCCGCGCCTTGCCTCGACGGGTCGCCGCCCGGTGCTCGTCGCCGTCGCCCTGCCCCCACGCGCCGCCCCACCTCGTGCTCCCCTGCTCGCGCGCGCCGCCTCGGCGCCCCGAGCCCCCTGCCCGGCCCGCGCGTGCTCGCCGGCGCCCTCGCCGCCCCCGCCCCGTCCCGCCCCCGCCGTCGCCATCGTCCTAGCCGCCCCCGCTGTGAGAGCCGCCGCCCCGACTCTGTTTTTTTTATTAGTTTAATTTTTTTGTTCATATGTGATGTATATGTGTATGTGGCTATAATGTATATGTGAAAAAAAAATTGTATGTATGTAGATGTTCAAAATGTATGAATATATATGTCAAAAATGTTTTTTTGTTCATAGAAAGTTTTTTGTTCATATATAGAAAGTTTTTATATATGACAATGGATATATATTCGATATATATGAGAAATGATGATCCACATGGAAAAGTTTTATATATGCAAAAGTTACAATTTTAGAAAAGTTTTATATATCTAGCTAGGAAGGGAAGAAGAAGAAAAAGAAAGATAGGAAAGAAGAAAATAAGAAGAGGAAAGAAAGAAGAAGAGGAGAGGAAGAAGAGGAGAAATAAATAAGAAGAGGAGAAAAGAAGAAAAAGAAGAGGAGAAGAAGAAAGGAATAGAGGAGAAGAAGAAAAAATAGAAAAGAAAATATTCTATTTTTTCTTCTTCTCCTCTATTCCTTTCTTCTTCTCCTCTTTTTGTTTCTTCTTTTTTTCTTTTTTTTCTTATTTTTTTTCTTCAATCCTCTCCTCTATTCCTTTCTTCTTCCTGATAACTTCAACACGTGGGGGGGGGGGTCGATATACCCCCTCCCCGATAACATTATTTTCCCGTGTATGTATGTTGTCGTTGTCGATATTACCCCCTCCCGATAACTTCAACACGAGGGGGGATATAACTTCAACACGAGGGGGGGTCGATATACCCCCTCCTCGATAACATTATTTTCCCGTGTATGTATGTCGTCGTTGTCGATATAAAACCCCCTCCCGATAACTTCAACACGTGGGGGGGTCGATATATACCCCCTCCCCGATAACATTATTTTCCCATGTATGTATGTCGTCGTTGTCGATATATATAACTCCCTCCCAGATAACTTCGACATGATGGACGGTCGATATGTATACCCCCTCTCGACCGTGATAACTTATACCACGGGAGCACCCCCCGGCCCTCTCGCTCGACCAAAACTCTCGAGGACACCAGCCAAACCCTAGAAAAAATGATGTCGGTCTCCTACCCCTTCCCGCCGCGCCCCTACCCTTGAAGCGTTGCCTAGGCCACCCCAAACCCGGAATAAGCTAGGTCTACGTTTGCACTAATATATCCACCTGCTGTCATGTTTGTGTAATAATTGCCATGTTGTAATATTTGCAGAAACAATGGAGCACGGACGTGATGAGCAAGCAGAAGAGGTGTTGGGGGACATAATCTTAGCCGGAGGTGATATCTTGTCGTATCTTAACGACAATGATGGTCTGGAAGAACAGGGTGAAGAAGCAGGCTGCGGTGATCGAAGAGTGGAGGAGGAAAGACATGATTATGATGGCTCCGGTGACCCAATGCTGGTGCAAGAAGGAGCCCGTGGTGACGGCTCCGGTGACCGAACAGAGTCCGGCCAGGTAAATATATTAGTTAAGCCTATGCTGACTAGCTAATTGATGCATTCATTGTTTTGGTATGTACACATATTAATTAACACTCGTCTTTCTTCTTTTTTCTAGCCCTCCGGATCGAGCACAACTGCGGTAAAGAGACGAGGCCCGAAGAGAAAGTTGCGCTCGGATGAAAGGTTTGAGATCACAGCAATCGCGTGCGGCGGCCAACCGATTGAACCCCTCCGGACAAAGGATGCTTTTCCTGCTCAGTGCGAGGTTCTAGTTAGGGAAAAGATCCCGATCAGCATCCACCAATGGTATAAGCCTAAGAAGGAAGACCCTGAGGTGTCTTATGTCAATGATATGCAGAAAGATGATCTTTGGACTGAGCTGAAGGCAAATTTCACCCTACCGCCAGAGGAGGATCCGGAGAAGCCAGTTATAGAGCAATTAATCAAGTCTCGTGCTCTTAAGAAGATGGCAGACCTATTCAGGAGGTGGAAGAATGAGCTGAAAACGTTTGTCGACAAAGAAGAGACACCAAAATTCATCGGCCGGTATGAGAAGATCGGAGATCACTGGCCCGCATTTGTGGCCCACAAGACATCGAAAAAGAGTAAGAAGATGTCAGTGACAAACAAGATGAATGCTGCGAAGAAGAAGCTTCACCATCGCACGGGGTCAGGTGGCTACCTCAAAGCCCGGCCTAAGTGGGCCAAGTCTGAGAGGGATCTGCTTGATAAAGGGATCGAACCATAGACAATGAACTGGCCAGACCGTTGCCGGACTTGGTTCTTCGGGGCTGGCGGAACCTTGGACCCTGTATCAGGGAGGTGTCGTTGGACGGACGAGCAACTTGCAATACTCGTCAAGAAGATTCAGCATTATATCGATGCAGCGCAGCAAGGGACGTTCGTTCCAGACAGAGAGAACGACGAGCTCACAATGGCCCTCGGGAATCCTGAGCACCCTGGACGAACACGAGGCACGCCAGGCTCCGTTCCGTGGAAGGCTGGTTTTCCGGACGCGGGCGGTTACAAAACCCAGGAGAGGAGGAAAAAAGTGGAGCAGATCCAAATTCAGCGTCTGCACGAAAGGGTTCAAGTGCTAGAGGAACGAGACGGCAATAGAGATGCCGAAACTGCCCCCGAAGCTACACCGCCATCTCAGCGTAGAAGCAGCGTGGCTTCCACCGAGCTGCCTCAGCTGGAGCATGTGGCTACTCCTAGCTACCCTGTGGATGCTATCACGGAGTCTCAACATTGCCACCTTATGGCGGAATGGCAGAACTTGAAAGTCAAGGCGGCTGTTGGCTCTGTTTTACCTACTGAACCCGGCGCAACCTACCACTGCCGGCCGATTCCAGAAGGATATGCTAGGGTGATGGTGGATGAAATAACGGAGGGATTTGAGGACCTCTAGCTTGACCACCCTACCGGTGAAGGGGAGACTCAGCTGGGTTTAGCTCTGAAGACTCCATGCCTATGGTGGATGGAGCTCATCAAGCTTCCGAACTGGACGGCTCCGGCGAGTAAGGGCACTCCGCCTCCTCCTCCGCCTCCTCCTCCGGCGAGTGATCAGGGCACTCAGACTCCTTCTCCGGCGCGTGGCGGCACTCCGCCTCCTTCTCCGCCAGCGCCGGCGCGCCAGAGCAGCCAGCCTCCTCCTTCTCCGCCTCGTCAGCAAGGGCGGAAGAGACCCGCCGCCGCTGCGGCTGCTCCGGCGCATCGTAGTCCTTCTCCTCCGCCTCGTAAGCAAGGAAAGAAGACAGCCGCAGCCGCACCGTCTGCTCTGCCGGCGTCTAGCAGTACAGCTGCCAGAGGCGGGAGGCAATACAGATTCGGTCCTTCTCTGAAGACTCCAGAGAAGTTACCATATGAGAGGACCGAGGAGGAGAACGCGAAGATCGTGCGAGCCGAAGTGAGGAACTTCTTTGAAGAAGGGGTCAAAGCAAAGAAACATCCACCTCCGGAGGAGAAGGTAGATCCGGTGAAAGCAAAGCGCACTCTGGCTACCCTGACAAAACCACCAAAGTCTCCGCCGAGAGGCAACTATGAGCGCGTTCTTGCAAAGACATATGCCGAAGCGGAGCGGTCGGGAAGTACTGTCAGTGATAAAAGGATGAAAGAACGACGAGCTGGGAAAAAAATTGCCCAGCTCGGCGAACAAGCAAACCAATCGTGCCCCCCGCTCAAGGTGTCAAAAGACATCGTCGCTAATGATCCGGGTATGGTGCCCGGTTATAGCAATCTTGGAGATTACCTGCCCGACGATGTACATTATGAAATCATGGAGGTGGACGACCACAAATACCATTACGGGAAGCCTCTCGTCAAAGATGTCAGATCTCTAAGCACGATGATGCGAAGACTACATGATTGGTACATGAAAACCTGCAGAGAGTCTGATGGGATGAGTACTTTGACGCTGAGAGTTAAACCGGAGCATGACCTTGTTGGAATTGAACTGCTGAATGTTCCATTTGAGGATTTCTTCCAGTTTTACAATCAAAAGTCCCTCGATAAAACAACGATCACTTGCTACTGTCTGTAAGTAGTACTACTTCTGTCATTAAGTCTCTCTATATAGGTCAGCTCTTTCATTGCATGTATTTATACTTATCCTCACTATATTATGCAGATTGAAGATCGCCGAATTGAAGAAAAGACAAATCGGTGATATTGGGTTCATTAACACAAATCTCATAGATGCATATACGGTTGAAAAACATCCCAAAGAAGCCGAGGCCAACTTGTTACAATCGTTGGTATTAAATCAAAACAAAGATATAATACTCTTTCCTTACAACTTCAAGTGAGTGTTACTGTCTTCTGCATATTCGGTTTCCCTTATTAGTCCAGGTTATGGTAATGTAATTGATGACTTATGCATGCATGCACAGCTTCCACTATATTCTCCTAGAGATTAAGCTTGAGCCGGGAGTAGTAACCGTCTTAGACTCGAGACGAAAAGATCCCCAGGACTATGCGAACATGACTCAAATGCTCCAGAAGTAAGTTAAATCGATCATTATCCACCATATCAGCAACTTTGTTCATTTCCTGATATCAAGTAATTGTTTTCTTTGTCTGGCAGGGTTTGGAGAAAATTCACCTCAAAAGCCCCGGGACTGCCGAACCAGCTGCAATTTAGACACCCGAAACTAAGTACTATAGTAGCATGTTCCGCGCATCTCCTAGTGATTCAAGCGCTAGTTTGATCAATACCATTTAGCATGCTTGCTTATCAGTTTGATTGACCTCTATTTCTTGTAAAGTGGTTGTGGAAGCAACCCGGGAATAATTACTGTGGATACTACGTTTGCGAGTCCATCCGCTACCATACCTGTGAGCGGGGCTACACTGAAGAACAATATGAAGTGCGTAAGCAATAATATTCACAATTTTATTTTATTACCATCATTTGTGTTGAGTTTCATTTATTCATATATATATGTATTGACCCCCTTCTTCAAATTAGATTTTTCGGAAGCGGGATCAACTCCTAGCAGAAGATCGTATGCGAGGAATTCAAGAGGAATTGGCGGCATTCTTCCTTGACCACGTGATCGCTGAAAACGGAGAATACTATGTGGACCCTGTGTTCATATAATATAATTAGGAGATTGTATTGTAAGAGATAATTATTTGTATATATGTAGCCGGTAGTGTCGGATAGATATACGAGAACTTGTTGTTCGACCAATATCTCGGAGAAGGAGAGGTGGTCGATATCACTTCTCTCTGTATGCATATGTTCATGACGATCTTCTGTTTCCTTCATTTGATTACTAGCTAGCGTGTCTAGTCCTCTCCATACGTATATAGTATGTAGCGTCGACCAAGCACGGAGATAAGAGAGGACACTTCTCTCTATTAATTAGCTAGCTAACACAATATATGAAACACCTAAATTAACCCCCCAAAACCCCTAAACCACTCCCTTTCAAAAAAAACAAAAACCTCAGCTCCTGCCAGGTGCTGACGCGTGGATGCCTATTGGTCCCGGTTGGTGGCACCAACCGGGACCAAAGGCCCTCCTGCCTGGGCTCCCCGCACCGGCCACATGGATGGCCTTTAGTCCCGGTTCGTGTAAGAACCGGGACTAAAGGGCTAGGGCATTAGTAACGACCCTTTAGTCCCGGTTCCAGAACCGGGACTAAAGGCCCTTATGAACCGGGGTAAAAGCCCCTTTTCCTACTAGTGCTTCTCACCCGTAGCGAAGCTGAAGTCCGTCTGAATCATGTTAGCAATTGCCGCATTCTACGATTATGAGATATGGCAAATGGACGTCAAAACGGCATTCCTTAACGGCTTTCTTAAGGAAGAATTGTATATGATGCAGCCGGAAGGTTTTGTCAATCCTAAGAATGCTAACAAAGTATGCAAGCTCCAGCGCTCAATCTATGGGCTGGTGCAGGCATCTCGGAGTTGGAACATTCGCTTTGATGAGATGATCAAAGCGTTTGGGTTTACGCAGACTTATGGAGAAGCCTGTGTTTACAAGAAAGTGAGTGGGAGCTCTGTAGCATTTCTCTTATTATATGTGGATGACATACTATTGATGGGAAATGATATACAATTCTTGGAAAGTATAAAGGCCTACTTGAATAAGTGTTTTTCAATGAAGGACCTTGGAGAAGCTGCTTACATATTAGGCATCAAGATCTATAGAGATAGATCGAGACGCCTCATAGGTCTTTCACAAAGCACATACCTTGACAAGATATTGAAGAAGTTCAATATGGATCAGTCCAAGAAGGGGTTCTTGCCTGTATTGCAAGGTGTGAGATTGAGCACGGCTCAATGCCCGACCACGGCAGAAGATAGAGAAAAGATGAGTGTCATCCCCTATGCCTCGGCCATAGGGTCTATTATGTATGCCATGCTGTGTACCAGACCTGATGTAAACCTTGCCGTAAGTTTGGTAGGAAGGTACCAAAGTAATCCCGGCATGGAACACTGGATAGCGGTCAAGAATATCCTGAAGTACCTGAAAAGGACTAAGGATATGTTTCTCGTTTATGGAGGTGACGAAGAGCTCGTCGTAAAGGGTTACGTCGATGCTAGCTTCGACACAAATCTGGATGACTCTAAGTCACAAACCGGATACGTGTATATTTTGAATGGTGGGGCAGTCAGCTGGTGCAGTTGCAAGCAAAGCGTCGTGGCGGGATCTACATGTGAAGCGGAGTACATGGCAGCCTCGGAGGCAGCACATGAAGCAATCTAGATGAAGGAGTTCATTACCGACCTAGGAGTTATTCCCAATGCATCGGGGCCGATGACTCTCTTCTGTGACAACACTGGAGCTATTGCCCTTGCCAAGGAGCCCAGGTTTCACAAGAAGACCAGGCACATCAAGCGTCGCTTCAACTCCATTCGTGCAAATGTTCAAAATGGAGACATAGATATTTGTAAAGTGCATACGGATTTGAATGTCGCAGATCCGTTGACTAAACCTCTTCCACGAGCGAAACATGATCAACACCAGAACTCTATGGGTGTACAATTCATCACAATATAACTAGATTACTGACTCTAGTGCAAGTGGGAGACTGTTGGAAATATGCCCTAGAGGCAATAATAAAATGGTTATTATTATATTTCCTTGTTCATGATAATTGTCTATTGTTCATGCAATAATTGTGTTATCCGGAAATCGTAATACATGTGTGAACACATAGACCATAACATGTCCCTAGTGAGCCTCTAGTTGACTAGCTCGTTGATCAATAGATGGTTATGGTTTCCTGACCATGGACATTGGATGTCATTGATAACGGGATCACATCATTGGGAGAATGATGTGATGGACAAGACCCAATCCTAAGCATAGCACTAGATCGTGTAGTTCGTTTGCTAAAGCTTTTCTAATGTCAAGTATCATTTCCTTAGACCATGAGATCATGCAACTCCCGGATACCATAGGAATGCTTTGGGTGTACCAAACGTCACAACGTAACTGGGTGACTATAAAGGTGCACTACAGGTATCTCCGAAAGTGTCTGTTGAGTTGGCACAGATCGAGACTGTGATTTGTCACTCCGTATGACGGAGAGGTATCTCTGGGCCCACTCGGTAATGCATCATCATAATGAGCTCAATGTGACCAAGTGGTTGGTCATGGGATCATGCATTACGGTACGAGTAAAGTGACTTGTCGGTAACGAGATTGAACGAGGTATTGGGATACCGACGATCGAATCTCGGGCAAGTAACGTACCGTTTGACAAAGGGAATTGTATACGGGATTACTTGAATCCTCGACATCGTGGTTCATCCGATGAGATCATCGAGGAGCATGTGGGAGCCAACATGGGTATCCAGATCCCGCTGTTGGTTATTGACCGGAGAGTCGTCTCGGTCATGTCTGCGTGTCTCCCGAACCCGTAGGGTCTACACACTTAAGGTTCGGTGACGCTAGGGTTGTAGAGATATTAGTATGCGGTAACCCGAAAGTTGTTCGGAGTCCCGGATGAGATCCCGGACATCACGAGGAGTTCCGGAATGGTCCGGAGGTAAAGATTTGTATATAGGAAGTCCAGTTTCGGCCACCGGGAAAGTTTCGGGGGTCACCGGTATTGTACCGGGGCCACCGGAAGGGTCCCGGGGGTCCACCGGGTGGGGCCACCTATCCCGGAGGGCCCCATGGGCTGAAGTGGGAAGGGAACCAGCCCCTGGTGGGCTGGTGCGCCCCCCATGGGCCTCCCCCTGCGCCTAGGGTTGGAAACCCTGGGGGTGGGGGGCGCCCCACCTGACTTGGGGGGCATGTCCCCCCCCCTTGGCCGCCGCCCCCCCTTGAGATGGGATCTCCAGGGGCCGGCGCCCCCCCCCCCAGGGCCCCTATATAAAGGGGGGGAGGGAGGGCTGCGCACCCTAAGCCCTGGCACCTCCCTCTCCCTCCCGTAACACCTCTCCCTCTCGGTGAGCTTGGCGAAGCCCTGCCGAGATCCCCGCTACTTCCACCACCACGCCGTCGTGCTGCTGGATCTCCATCAACCTCTCCTTCCCCTTGCTGGATCAAGAAGGAGGAGACGTCTCTCCCAACCGTACGTGTGTTGAACACGGAGGTGCCGTCCATTCGGCGCTAGGATCATCGGTGATTTGGATCACGACGAGTACGACTCCATCAACCCCGTTCTCTTGAACGCTTCCGCTCGCGATCTACAAGGGTATGTAGATGCACTCATCTCTCTCATTGCTAGATGACTTCATAGATTGATCTTGGTGATGCGTAGAAAATTTTAAATTTCTGCTACGATCCCCAACAACATGCTCCTGTCTCCCGTGGCCGGTTGTGCTACCGCGGAGACCTCACCGCCCCCTAATATTCCCACCGTTGGCCAGGCCCTGCGGCGACGGCAGCCTCACATCCCAGCCAAACCAGTGCACCCTCGTACTCCTCCCCGCGAGGGCTTCCACTGCCGCGTCTTCCCCGGCTCCGCATCGTCCCCTTCCTAGGCCTCGCCGTCGTCCACCGCCCTGGTGCTCTCGGCGCGGCGTGGTCAATGTGGTCAAGGAACGACTTCCATCAGAAGAGTACTATACGTGGATAGGCTGACAGCTGGGTCCACGGTGGCCGTAAGGAAGTGCCTCCTTATTACGCACAAAATAATTATTCCTCCACCTGACAGCAGGAACCCACCAGACGGGCCACCGTATTTCACGAAAAAAATGTTTCCCCCTGACTGCTGGGACCCACCAGCTACATCTTCGCATGCAAGGAAGTGCGTCCGGGCAAAAAAAAAACGATTCGCCCCCTGACTGCTGGGACCCACTAGCTACATCTTCGCACGGAAGGAAGTGTCTGACAGTCGGGACCCACCTGGTCGAAGCGTACGTAGCGTTGTCATTCTGGTCGTGAACATGTACGTACATACTGGTCGATGTAGAGGCGCGCACGTAGCATGTACACATACGTACAGCGGCCAGGGTGCAAGAAAGTAAATACGGTCACGTACGTACATATGGGCGGGGTCTCGAACGCCTACTCGCGCGTACGTACGGCCAGGACTCGTGTACATGGCTGGGTCGGAAAGGAGAAACTGCGTCGTCGTCGTGTTCATGGGGAGGCAACGGAATGCGTCGTGTTCATCGAGAGGCAACGGAACGCGTGGGAGCCAACCGGCTTGGACGGAACAGCCGATGGAAACGAGGCCTGGTGTACCGCAGAACGGAGGAAACGGCCTTGTGTTCGACCAGCCACGTTCGAAACGGGATCCTGTTCATCGGGAGGGGTCTGGCGTACCGCAAAACGGAGGAAACAGACCTCCTACGGTCGAAACGGGGGTCCTGTTGATCGGGAGGGGTGTGGCGTACCGCAAAATAGAGGAAACGGACTTGTGTTGGAGCGCTACGGTCGAAACGAGGGTCCTGTTCATCGGGAGGGGTGTGGTGTACCGCAAAACGGGACTCCACGGGATACTGTTCATCTCCACCGTCGACCCCCTCAAGCCTCCACGGGCTACTGTTCATCCACCGTCGACCTTCTCCAGCCTCCACCTGCGACTATTCATCCACGGGCTCCTGTTCATCCAGCCTCCACCGCGCGCTACTCCACCGGCTACTGTTCATCCAGCCCTCCACGGGGTGGTCATGTTCATCCAGCCCTCCACGGGGTCCTGTTCATCCAGCCGCAACCGGCTCGATCGGTCGGGGTCCTGTTCATCCAGAGGCAACACCACGGGGTCCTGTTCATCCACCCCCACCGGGAACTGTTCATTCAAACCCCCCCCCCCCCAGCAACGCTCACTGTTCATCCAGAGGCAGCATCGATCGGCTTCAGTAGTAGCGAAGGAATCGCTCGATCGGGTTCAGTTAACAGCCATCGATCGATCGCTTGGGTTCAGTAACACGTAGCCTCCAGTGCAATCGCTCGGGTTCAGTTAGAGCCCAACGCCTCGCACCCACGCGCGTGCGTGTACGAGAGAAACGCGCATCGCTCGGCCCCGACCACCCACCATAACCGGGAACACCCTGATAGTTTCCTCGCCCTCGCTTCTACCATGGTTTTTTCCGTCATGGACGGCCCAAAGAATGTCATGCAGCTGCGTCTCCGGCCCGCCCCCAAAGAATGTCATGCAGCTGCGTCTCCGGCCCGCCCAGGAAGAAAAGCCCATTTTCTGTCATGAGGTTTTGTCATAGAAGTAGGAGCCCACCACATCTATGATGATACCGGGTTTTGTCACAATTATCGCCATAGAAGTGTCATAAGTATGACAGAAAAAAATTCGTTCGGCCCAAAATGTCACGGATGTGTCTTTTTTTAGTGTTTCCCTCTTCCTCTCCTCTCCTTCCCTCTTTCCCCCTCCATTGGAAGGAAAAGGTGGGGGCGAATCCTACTTGGACTGGTAGTCCAAGTAGTAGGACTCCCCCCATGGCGTGCCCCTCCTGGCTGCCGGCCTCTCTCCTCCCCCCTTTATATATGTGGGCAAGGGGCACACCAAGAGTTCTCTTAGCCGTGTGCGGTGCCCCCTCCATAGTTTACTCCTCCGGTCATAGCGTCGTAGTGCTTAGGCGAAGCCCTGCGTGGATCACATCACCATCACTGTCACCACGCCTTCGTGCTGACGGAACTCTCCCTCGACCCTCTACTGGATCAAGAGCTCGAGGGACGTCATCGAGTTGAACGTGTGCTGAACACGGAGGTGTCGTACGTTCGGTACTTGGATCGGTTGGAACGTGAAGACGTTCGACTACATCAACCGCGTTAACATAACGCTTCCGCTTTCGGTCTACGAGGGTACGTGGACACACTCTCCCCTCTCGTTGCTATGCATCTCCTAGATAGATCTTGCGTGATCGTAGGAAATTTTTTGAAATTGCATGCTACGTTCCCCAACAGTGGCGTGGCTGAACGGACGCATAGTTGTGAACCCTTAAAAGTGCCAACTAACTGACTTCTTTGATTAGTTCCTCAACCTCTCCCGACAGATCAAGATTTTCCTGTTCTTTGCCATGCAGATTGAGTCCTTCAAAAGCATCTTCAAGATTTGGATCAGGGCCATAATGGTCCCAGTAAGTTGCCTCCGCATCCTCCCGATCTGCCTCTGCGTTTTTTGCTTTCCCTTCACCATCAGCAACATCTACCTTGGACGGATCTGGCAGTGCCAGCCCGCCCCCCAACCCCTTCTCTCCTCGCAACTCCCCCTCTCCTACACCTTTCTTCTTGCCCTCCCCGACCTCCTAACTGCCTAGATCCTCCATGCAAACGTTGGATTAGGGCTACCCGATCCAGACCCACTGATTGTCGGCAGGTAACTAGCAATCGTCGGTGAACTGGCGTGGAAATTGGTGGACTTTGGTAGCGCCGCCAGAGGAATAGGTGGTGTGTGTGTGTGTGAAGGTTCTTGTGAAATCAAGGATTATCATGCCAAGATTAAAGGTGTGTTGTTCATCTCCAATTTGCTTTCCGGATTCGTTTCCTTATCTTCAGGTTGCATGGATTGACCCCGTGATTAGAAGGTTTGCTATTTGATTGTCTTGCGATGAAATATTGGGCCAAATCAGTGGCGTGTCCGAGCTCGTGCCATTATCAGTTCATCGAATACAAAAAAATGTTCATCAAAATCAAAAATATGTTCATTTCTAGAAAATCTTGAACTTTTTAAATCCACAAACATTTTCTTGAAATCCTGGACATTTTTCCAAATTAGTGAACATTTTTAAAAAATATATTTTTTATTTATGAACATGTTTTGAAATTAAATTTGATTTCAAGAAGCAAAAAATAAAATTAAAAAAGGAAATAGAAGAAAGAAAAAAGGGGGCCCCCGCCCAGTGGATGGGCTAGCCCAAAAGGGAGCATCGAGGAGCGGGAGTGCGTGTTTCATCCCATCCCATCACGCCGGGGAATCCTATTTGGCGCATAGATCGCTAGTTAGCAACTGAGCACGTAACCCCCCGCTGCCGCTAAACCTGGGCATTCTCCTGGTCGGGCTTGGTTCGGGCTGGGCTTTGTGTTAGGGCATATTTCTCCCTTATTGGTTTTGGTGATTGATGACAATGCAATTTGCGGACTAACCGTGTGCATTGAGCATTTCAGATATTATCACATATGGCACAAGACGGTTATCTTCCCCTCGGTGATATAGACTGAAGATGGTTTCTTTCTGGCGTTTCTTTTTTGGTGGAATTCAGTCATAGGAAATCCGTACTATTAAGAGAGGGTTCTCTTTGGAAAGGTTAGGTTGGAATCAACATGTATACATACCCTTCCCACAACTTCAGAGTTCCTTCTATTTTCTGTGTCGGAGTTTTGGAAG
The DNA here is from genome assembly GCF_018294505.1 of Triticum aestivum. Classification (NCBI taxonomy): domain Eukaryota; kingdom Viridiplantae; phylum Streptophyta; class Magnoliopsida; order Poales; family Poaceae; genus Triticum; species Triticum aestivum. The sequence goes on along the minus strand of NC_057814.1, from coordinate 53,153,349 downwards.
CTTTGAAGCGGTAGTACCGCCCTGGACGGCGGTAGTACCACACAACCGCCTATTTCTGGGGTTCTGTGATGTTTTTTCGTCTCAGTGGTAGTTGGGCGGTAGTACCGCTCCAGCGGTAGCAGTACTATACCCCACCACATTGCCTTCTATGTAGCCTAGAGGAACTAGTAGAAGTAGTACGGTAGTAGGGCGGTAGTACTGCCTGAGCAGTACTACCACTTCCCACAACCGCACGAACTACCGCATATTTCTAGCTTCGGTAACCTTCCACTACTAGGAAAAAGCCTAGTAGTAGCGCGGGTTAAACAGCTAGTAGTAGGGTGGGTGCCCGCGCTACTACTACGGCACTACAGCTAACTTGTAGTAGTAGCGCGGGTGCACCCGCACTACTACTACGCCCGTTAGTAGTAGCGTGGGTGCTACCCGCGCTACTACTATTAATTTCAAAAACAAAAACAATTCTTGATCCTGTGCGTGCTGTCAATGGCAGCAATGTTTTGATCCAGCGCCGGCAGGGGTCGCCGGAGGTGCTGAAGGGTGGCGGCAGACCAGATCCAGCGGCTGCGGCTGTAGAGGGCCCGGATCCATGGTCGAGCAAGGCGGCGGCGTGGGGCTCCTCTTCGTAGCCAAGGCAGTGAGCTCCTGGTCGTCCATGGCGATGACCTGCACGGGCAAGGACATGGGAGGGTGAGTCAATCCAGAGGGAGAGAGAGAAAGAAAACGAGGGAGAGAGGAAGGAGATGGAGGTAGCAGCGGGGATGGTCGTCGGTGGTGAGGTGCTCCGTCGTGGTGGCATAGAGGCGAGGGGGAAGACGAGCGAGCTCCTAGATGCCAGCGACGCAGGGAGGTGAACTCGTTGGGCGCCATGGAGGAGGAGGTGTGCTTGGGCAGGAGCACCATAGGAGAGCCTATGGAGAGAGGGGCGAGGGTGAGGGAGAGATGAGGGATTCGGCCGAGGATATGGGGACTTCACCTACCTCGTACTTAGTAGTAGCGAGGGGTATACAACCGCGCTACTACTATCAACTTAGTAGTAGCGCGGGTTTATACCCCTTGCTACTACTATGGCCGTCCCGGAGGGCACGGTAGAGACTGTTTAGTAGTAGCGAGGGTTAAAAACCCGCGCTACTACTATCAACTTAGTAGTAGCGGGGGGTAAAAACCCTTACCCCCCGCTACTAGTAAGTAGCAGTAGCGAGGGGTATAAACCCGCGCTACTAGTAAGCGTCTGCCTATAAGCTTTTCCCTAGTAGTGTTCATTCCTCTCCACGGTTGTAGCGCAGTTGTAGCAGGCGGTAGTACCACTTCGGTGGTACTTCCGCTGTACCCACCTCTGCTACCGTTATTCCACTGTGCTCTGTGACACCACGCGGAAGTACCGCTGGTGAGGATGGTAGTATTGCTTCGGCGACACTATCGCCCCTGTATCTACATACTCACAGGCACTAGTTGGAACTGCCACCTCTAGCGGTAATACTGCTTCTATGAGCGGTAGTACCGCTTGAGCACAACTTTGAGGCAGATACCGGTTAGATTGTTCCCCCACTATATATAGGGGGTCTTCTTCGCTAAGAAGACCACCTCTTTTCCCCCTAAGCTACATTGTTGTCCTAAGCTCCAATTTCTCCCGATCTCCCTCCCTAGCCAACAAAATTTGTTGTTGCTCTAGGGTTTGCTTGAGAGGGCCTCGATCTACACTTCCACCAAGAGATGTTTCATTCCCCCACTGATCCCTAGCGGATCTTGTTACTCGTGGGTGTTTGGGCACCCTAGGCGAAAGAGGTCACCTCAGAGCCACAAATCCATTATGGTGAAGCTTCGTGGTAGTGTTGGGATCCTCCAATTAATTTGTGGAGATACTCCCAACCTTGTTTGTAAAGGTTTGATCGCCACCTTCAAGGGCACCACCAGTGGAATCACAACATCTTGCATTGTGTGAGGGCATGAAGAGAATACGGTGGACCTAGTGGCCTCCACACCGCTCCAATAGAGACGTACTTCCCACTAAAGGGAAGGAACTTCGAAAACACATCCTCCTCTCCATCAACTCCACTTGTGGTTACTTCTTACATTTACTTTGTGCAAGCTTATATTGTGTTGTATCTTGTGCTTGCTAGTGTTGTTGTTATTGAGAGCATCATATAGGTTGTCCACCTAGTTGCATATCTAGACAACCTATTTGTTGTTAACCCTAATTTGCTAAAAAGAGCTAAAATTAGTAGTTGTCTATTCAACCTCCCCCGCCCCCTCTAGTCAACCATACCGATCCTTTCACTTTGCAAACCTCAACCTCAAAATTCCAATCCCGAACCCGGCCCGAAACAAATTAACAGTGCACCTTTTTATTAAAATAATAAATTTGGGATATTTAAATGATATATTATATGTATATTTCTAACAAAATAGTTATGTATGCCTTGTTCGGGCTTTTCTTCGACATCCGGGTCGGCCTTCGGGCGGAAAAGCTGAGCTCAAGCCCGACCTAGATGTCGGGCTTTCGGGTGGCTGTCCATGCTCGGGTCTAAGTACCTATACGCACATTTTGGGCCCAGTAGCTCTTGGCGGTTTTGGGAACCTTCTAAAACCAATTTATTTCTTTTTTGTGTGTGTTTTTATTTCGATTTTATTCTTCTTTTGCTTTTGTCACTTTTCCTTCTTTCTTGATTTTTTTCTTTACATTTTTCCTTTCTGTTTCATGTTAATTTTTTCTTCTATTTTTAGTTTTCATCTTATTTCATTTTCGTTTTTATTTCATTTATTTCTTATTCAATCATGAAGATTTTTTAAATCAACAAATTTTTTTCAATTCTCGGCCATTTTTATGAAATGACGGACATTTTTAAAATTGTGATCACTTTTTGAATACACGAACATTTCTTATAATTCAGAAAGATTTTTTGAATTGTGAACATCTTTTATGAAACTTGTGAACATTTTTTAAAACAGAAAATGTGCTTTTGAAATGAAAAATAATTATTGAAATTGGGGAACCTTTTTTGACATTCATGAAAAAAATTATATTTGACAAAATTCTTTTAAAAGCGTGACTATTTTTTGAATCAGCATACATTTTTTAATATATGAACTTTTTATGTGATTCACACATATTTTTTGAATTTTTTGAACATTTAATAAAAACATGAACATTTTCTGAATTTGCAAACATTTGTTCAAATTCAGAAAGTCTGTTTGAATATCATGATTTATTAATTTCCAGAATGTTATTTTCATAATCGTGAACTTTTTTAGATTATGTGAACATTTTAGAAAAAATCACGAATAGTTTTTTGAATCCATGAGAGTTTATGATTTCCTGAAGAAAAAATGAATTCATAATTTTTTAAAGTTTGCAACTTTTTGAAATCTCAAAAATATTAAAGAGGTCCCATTGCGTTGGTTGATAAATAGGAGTTACCACCAAATTGAACCTGAAATCACTAACAGATGGCCACACGTTAATTGTGAGAAAATTACAAGCTAATCCTATAACTTGTTGGCGCATATCATAACCACCCCTGAAGGTGAGAAATGCTCCAGTACGGTAGTTGAATACACAAATATGTAACATCTATGGTCTTGTCTACGGTAGGGTAATGTGGTGCTGCCATGTGGCCATTGATATTTGCGAAAAGGACCCTCAGGTTTTCTGGAATCCGCGCATGCCTCATGCCACGTCCGTACAACCAACAAAAGGCCAGATCCCATCTTCTTCCTCTCTACTCCCCTCGCCCCCAAATTCCAAAATCGCTAACCCTAACAACAATGGAGATGACTTCGGTGTTGGTGGAGGTGGGAGATGGTGATGCGGAGAAACTCACTAGGCTCAGCGTGATCTGTAAGCTGGTTTCTGAACAACTCGATGCTCTACGAGGACTTCTTTTGTGACACGATTATGATGGTTCTTTGCATCTCACTCAGTGGGAACTTCTTTTGGAAGTATGTGTCCGTTGCCAGGCTAGCGCATATGCGGAGATGTACTCCTCTTTTGGCACTGCATGTGTGATAACATATCACATCATTGTGATATTGTCGGGTTGTAGTTTCTTGCACGGTATACTGTATTCTTGATGGCCTTCAAATTTGCAAAGGGTTTTGCTACAGCTACATAAATATTCTGCGTAACCTACGTGAGAGCTTGCTTGGCATGATTTGATTGAAAAAAGTGGCCCGAGCCCCATCCCGCGAAAATCTGGGTGAGGGAGAGGATTAAATTTGGAATTTAAGTAAGAGTAAGTACGTGGTTACGTAGATGTAGGATTGTTGATTTGGAAATAATATAAATGGCTTATAGCGATTCCATCTTAGTGCTCGTCTTTAGGATGCTATACGGGCCATGGCCCACTAGCAATCAGGCGGGCATTGTTTGGTGTGATTCTGGGTGGCTGAGCTATATGTCGCTCATACCGAGACATATTGCATCTCGCCTACAGGGCGGCACTATTTGGCAGGACCAATCCTTAGTAATAGTTTGACTGTTCTACATTGTTTCCTCAGGTTTTTTGTTTCTAATTTTCTTCCTTTTTGTTTATCTTTTCTTGGTTTTCTTTGGTATTCACTTTGTTCCACTACTTTCTTCAGTTTACTTTGGTGTATTTTTTTTCGTTTTTATTCTTATTCAACACATGACATAATTTTAACGCAAGATAAAAGAAAATCCTATAAATCTAGAACATTTTTATGTACATGTTTAACATTTTTAAAATGCACGATTAACAATTTTAAAATATATATTTTTTATGTCTACATTTTTTGTAAACATTAAGAATATTTTTTATACATGTTTACCAATTTTAAGATACGTTATTAATATTTGGCCTACATATACGTCTTCTATGTTTATTATTTTCATATATTTTGTATATTTTCTTAATACAAATGAAACATTATTTTTATACACGTTCAAAATTTTCAAATATATGATTAACATTTTTATAATATATTTTTCTTGTGTACACTTTACATATAGATTGTGCATTTTCGTATCCACAAAGAATTTTTTTCAATACGCGTTCAACTTTTTTCAAATACAATGATTTTTTTTTTCAGATACAAGTTTTCATGTCTACTTTTTCCTACACAATGTATATTTTTTGTATATATCTGAAAGATTTATTTTATGTTCATTTAACATTTTTCACATACATGTTTAACATTTGTTTTTGAAAACATGGTTGAACTTTGATTTCAAATATACTCCCTCCGTCCCAAAATAAGTGTCTCAATTTTGTACTAACTTTAGTACAAAGTTATATTAAACTTGAGACACTTATTTTGGGACGGAGGGAGTATGTTTCAAAAAATTCAAATACTCATTGATCTTTTTAAATGATATATACCTTTGTTAAAGTTGCATGAACATTTTTTCAACACAGCATAATTATCTTCAAAACTGGAAACCTTTCATGTGAAATATATGTATATAGAATTTTCCTGAAAATAAAAAAATGAAAACACGGAAGAAAAATAAAAGTAAAAATTAAAATGAGAGAAAAAACAAATCAAAGAAATACGAAAACCTGCAGCTGAGCTGGACCACTAGAGGCGTCCTTTCAGGCGACACTGGCTTCCTACTCCACAGTTTTTGAAAGGTTATGTCCAGTTTTTCCCTTTTTCCTATGTGTCATACATGTTCGGTTTCCATTTTTCTTTTTCTTTTTTTTAATTCTTGTTTTTTTATTCTACTTTTCTATACACACTTAAAAAACTTTAATACATATTTAAAAAAAATCAGAAACCAATTAACTAGCACGTTGAACTCATTTCAGACACATGTCGAATAATTACAAACCCATGTTCAACAATTTTTTGAATACAGGTTAAAACAAAATTTAGACACACATTGAGTATTATTTAATACACTTTAAAATAATTTTGAATGCATGGTGAAAAATTTTAAATAAAATTTTAATACTGATTAACTAATCGGTGAACATTCTTTAGTTGTCACGAACATTGTTTTCTGAAATTTCTCGAGTATTTCTAAAAATTACTTGAACATTTTTATTATTGACATTAAGTGTTTTGTAAACATGTGAACATTTTTAAAATGTCATGAACGTTTTATTGAATGGTGTGAACGTTTTCTAAATGTCATGATCAGTTTTTAATAGCAGAATTTTTTTTTTAATATTTAATTAAATTGCTTCCACATTCACAAAAATAATTTGAAGTACACAGAACATAGCTTTTTAAATGTGTATCAGTTTGACCGTAGTAAGGAACGGAACAAGATTCTAAAAAAAAGGAACGAGATTGTAGCTTGCGATTCCTGGGCTAGGGATCTCGCGCATGGTGCTGGGTGTGACCTGCGAGAGGAAGCCCCCTATTTGACGCTATTTGCATCAAATAGAAGGTTTGCCGCACAGAAGGGGTCGTCTTGGTGGGCTGGCCCATCCATGAACTGTTGCTCGAGTGGAGAGCTAGCGAGCTGGACATGTGCATTAGCGAACCCGTGTTACCTTAGCGACCAGGTTTTTTAACTTTTGAGCACATTTTGTGAAACACAAACTTATTTTGAAATTTCGAACACTTTCTGAAAACATGGTTTTTTTAAAAAAAATGAACATTTTCAAAACACTGACATTTTTGTAATATTTGCAAACATTTCTTGAATTTATGAACAGATTTTTAAATTGCGAATATTTTTTTAAGATTCTGAACATTTTTCAAAACGCGATGTTTTCAAAAAACTGGGCACAATTTTAGAAAATAGGAACATGTTTTGAAATTCGGAACAAAAACTTAAAGCAAGAGCATCTTTTGAAATTTGAAACAATTTTGAAATTTCCAAAAAAAGTAAAGAGGAAATTTTTGAAATAATAATAATAAACAAAACCGGTAAAAGTAACAATAGAAAAATACAGTTAAGAACTTGCTAGAAGTATCTCAAAACCTGGTTGTGTAGAACAGTCTACCGGTTTATCTCGTTCGCTGGGTCACTCGCACCTGTGCGAAGTAGTGACTATTTGCCACGAAATGCGACAATAGGAATTGCCCCGCTAGAGGGGAGTTTGGGTTGTCGAGACAGTCGCCCGGAAGTGGACACAATGGAAGCGTGGGGCCCGTCTAAAAAAATCTCATTATTCAGGGTACGTCTTCAGAAAATGAATAGTATTATTTTCGGCAATTCTATTATGCCGACGGTTGCTAGGTGGGGATGGCGAATTACACGTTTTTTTACTGCAATTTATATCGATGTGGGGATGGCAAATTTAGTTTACAAACACGACAGATCCTGGTAAAATAAACTGAACTAAAGCGGATTTGCCATCCTTGCGAACTAAACTTGCCATCCTCGACCAACACAAATTGCCATGCAAAGCTTTCGCAATCACCATGCTTCCCCGCAGACGTTCGCTCGTTAAGCCGGTCCACTATTATATCTCAAAAAGAAAAAAAAAATTGAAGAAGATGTGGCACACTTTCGCTAAGAAAAATGCACCCCGTTTTTTCTCTGCATGTAGACGGCACACCCTGCATGCATCAGGAAGAGAAGGCAAGCAACAGGAGCACGGCCACGCATATGCGGCGGAGAGGCAGACAAGCTCCACCCTCGGAAATGCTGAAGCTCAGCCTCTACCCACAATATTCTCATATTTTATCATCGACCCGGCCGCTTGCTCCCTTTGGTGCGTGATCTGCGGTGCGCATGGTTTTCTTCTTCTTCGTGTCTGTCTGTCTCCACCGCCTTTCCTCGCCCGAGCAAGGGTCCAAGGCCCCCGGCGTGAACTGCGATGCCACCCGGCTCCGCCACTGCCAATGCCAGCCACCATGGCGCGTGTGATCTCCAATGCCGAGCATATGGTAGTACATGCCGTACGTACGCGCTCAGACGACATCGACCTAGGCACGTACGGTGTCTGCGCCCGTGAAATTAACACACGGCTCCCTTGGTGTTCACGACATGGAGTTATGCACTGACAGTCGGACACGCACGGTGACAGTAAGATCGGTACGGGGCATACGATGGACAGCGTCATTACCTCCCGTGTCCTCGGAGGAACACGACGACACAGGGCAAGCTGGCTAGCTAGCTAGCTAGCGGCACTACTCCAGCATCGACCAGCCTGCGTTTCCTCGTCGGAACAAGTTTTTTTATTTTTTTTTTATTTTTGCGGGAACTGCCGGGACAAGCTAGCCAGGCTGTAGTGCAGTGATCACCATCACTGGAACCATAATTATTCCAGTAATTACGTACTCCCTCAGTAATGAAATATAAGAGACTGAGAATTTATAGAAGAAATATAAGAGAATTTAGATCACTAACCGCTCTTACATTTCTTTACGGAGGAAGTACATACATGATACTACATGCACACTATTGAAATTTGCCGAAACCAGTGAATGGTGATCAGAAGTTGAGAAAGGACCGATCCCCTGCCTGTTTCCTTGTAATACGCGATCGATGCGGTGAAAACTGATGGGCGAGGTCGTTCAGAAGGCATGGGACGGTCGTAGTAAATCACGCGAGCACGCACTGGTGGGCACCATTAAATCGCCATTCATTCTCCGTTGCCACGACGCGCGGTGCCATTGGCCACATTCATTCTCTCCGGCCGGCCGGTTCCGATCGATCGATCTAGGATCTGGCTAGCCCTTCTTTAGTTGGACCATGGCTGTCTATTCCGTGCAGCGCAAGCCCGGCCGGTCCCTAGCGTACGTATACCATGACATCCCAATGATAAATGCAACAAATCATGCATAAGAAAACTATTGGGCTTTCATCCCCGGTTTTCCAGACCCATGCAACGCTTTACCCAGAGTTGTGCGGGAGATTATGCATGTACAATCCAGTAACGGACGTCTAATCTCATATACTTATGCGATTTTACTCGATTGGCTCATGCCTAGTAGTATATACTCTCTCCGTCTCAAAGTAAATGTCTCAAGGCAGTATGAAGGATCAAAGACAACCCTTAGTCTCCCTAAAGAAATTAGTGTTCCTGTGACTCCCGTCGGCGTTGCCGTCGGTCCGCCTCGACTTCGGTGGCCTTAGGGCCATGGAGGCACGGTGGATCGGCCCTTACCGGTGTGAGGGCTCCGTTTTTAAATGTTCCTTCGAGTTTTGTTAGATTTGTGTCCTGCTCAGGAAGATGAGACGACGGCCGCTCCCTGACGGTGGAATAAGGTTCTCCCCGCCTAGCCTCCGTCCTGATGATGCGCCTAGTATCGTCGGTGGGCATGGGGAGGTGTGTCTCCGGCAGATCTGTCTTCGGTGGATTTGTTCGGATCTGGTCATCATTCGTCTATATTCGTGTGTTTTCAAGTTGGATCCTTCCGATCGACGCTACTCTTCATCGGCGGCGGTTGTTGTTCTGTTGGGCTGGTCCTATGGGGCTTTAGCCCGACGACTTTCCGACTGTCTACTACAACTCGTTTTGCCGGCTCCAGCGAGGGAGGGGCGATGACAGCGGCGTGTCTTCGGCTCGCTTCAGTGATTATAGTCTTCGCTAGGTGGTCTACGGATCTGGATATAATTTTTATTATTTTTGATATTCGTTGTACTGGCATGATTGAAGACGAAGAGATCGGCAGTTTCTCCGGAAAAAAAAAGACAACCCTTAGTCGTTTTTTTAGCCGTAGTTGTTAAGTATACTTGTGTTTGCTTCATTCACATGAAAAAGTATACAACCTTTTTCCGCGGTGACATGTTACATGTCTATTTGTTTTCTTTTGGAAAAGGTCTAAGTCAATATATTGAGTATCACAGGTCAATACAAACACACCATTACAGAAGAAGAAAACAATCCCATCCAATTCATTGAGGGTGTGAAAGTCTCCTTCCTCCTGCATCCATGTGCCATGAGCAAAGCTTGTTCCCTCTTATGGGCCTCCATCTCGACGAAGCAAATTTGTTGAAACTAGGAGCTTGTAGAAGCAATGGTCAGGAAGCCATCGATGTAGAACTGGTGTCGAGGGTCCCGATCCGCGCCCCGGAGAGGAAAACGTCAACGGGGGCATGTAAAAACTTCGAAGGCCATGAGTGTTGGATGGATCCACTAGAGTTCAAAACCGACCAGATCCCGGAAGGCCCGCCGGAGACACATCTCTACATACCCTCCACCGGCGATAATGAAACAGAGATAGGGCGAGAAGGACATTATTCCTAAGTTGGGTCGATGCTACCGCCTTGCCGCCCCAAACTAGGCGCATAGAGTAGACTACATAGAACAAACATGAACCAAGTTGCCCACGTCGTTGCACGTCAGATCCATGCCTAAGGGCGAGCACGCCGCCGGCCAAGCCCGCGCTTGGACACCAAATTCTTCGGTGACCTAGTATCAGCCTTCGCCCCCCGCCTCTGGCGACAACAAGAAGGGAGGTAGGCAGATTGGCGGCTAGGTTTTCTTTGTCCATGTCGGTCAACTTCGCTAGCCCTTATTCTCGTGTTACTATTCTTTTATTTATTAGATTTATATTAATTCAAGTTATATCCTACTAATCTGATCTAAACTCAAACCTATTTCGTCTGAACCACAAGCACCTCTATCTATTCCCAACGAATTTAAAATTTTCACACGGCTATTTAAAAAAAAGGAGAACAGCATTCTTAATAAGAAAAGTATATGGCTGAAGCGGAAGGGAGCTTTCTACAACTAATCGGGTGAAGTATCCCTCACAAAAACAAATTGTTTCTTGGTGAAGTTGGTTGGGGCAGCCTGAAAGCCGGGACCGGGACGGGCCTGCGCGCACGCACGTGGCTAGGGTGGCCGGTCACCAGTCGGACAGCCGCGGCAACGCACACCCCATCCATCACCCCTGTTTGCTCCGCGTTCTCTCTCGAAGCCACCACCGTTCCCCAAACTGCCCCTCCTCCCGAACCTGTCAGCATACGCAAGAGCCGAAACGTTCGTGCGTGGTGGCGGCTAGGTCGCGGTGGCCAGGGTAGCTCAGCCTCATCATCAGCCACAGCCATCGCCGTCGGCTAACCTGGACCGGAAACCTAATTAATTAAGTCGTACACGCGGCCATTATCACCTGAGTTCTACGTATAGCTAGCTAATCTTCTCCCGGCCGGCGAGAACGGGGAGAAGGAAACGTGGTCAAGCGTGCGCGCCGGTAGCTAGCTAACACACGTGTGGGACATGGCGTACGTACGTGTACGCAGGTGTGCGTAGTACAACGGACGGTGTCCATGCATGGGGTCGGGGTGGCAATGCGAAGGCCTCCTCGGCGCCGCGGATGATGGGGCGCTATCTATCATTGGTAAACAACATGCAAGGACGGATAAGGAGGGATTAGGGGAGGAAAGGAAAGGCACATGTTAGCTGCTGCACTACCGAATTCATTTTAGTGAAGCTTGTCATAAACATATGTTTTCTCGGATAAGAGGGGGGGGATCGATGTTGGAAAAGAAGAAAGACTTCCGTGTTGGTGTCAGTCTCTGCCTATGCTTGCTGGGCTAATGTCTGCGTATCTTTCTTTTGCATGGTAATACATGTCTCATTTATATATTATAAAGATCAAAGTACAAGCGAACCAACCTGTGGTTGGATGGTTAGAGGGACTGTGGTATCCCGTCGACGACGAGGAGCTTACGGTGACTTCGTAAATCTCAAGATGATATGCCGGCTCAGTCTTTCGAAGGTGCTCATAGAGGTAGGGTGTGTGTGCTTTCATAGGGGTCAGTGTATGCGCGTGTATATGAGCGCTTGTGTCTGTACTGATGTTCAAAAAAAATCAAAGTACAAGTGACGTAAGAAAACCAACATGACACTAGTGTAGAACCGGGCTTTAGCGCCGGTTGGCCTTTAGTGCCGGTTCTACAACCGGCATTAAAGAGTGGAGACTAAAGCCCCCCCTTACTACCGGTTCGGCACGAACCGGCGCTAAAGTGCCACCACGTGGCACGAGCCAGGCCCGGGTGCTGGTAGACCATTAGTACCGGTTGGTAGCACCAACCGGTACTAAATGTTTGGGGGGTTTTGGTTTTACTTTTTATTTTTCCATTAATTTTGTGTTTTTCATTTAATTCTTTTTTGTTTGCTGGTATTTTACGATACTACATATATTGTACACGTTATGCATATATAAATAGATTTTCTCGTAGAACCGATCATATATATATATATATATATATATATATATAATTGAATGTCTCACAACCGCCATTAATTATTCACACATACACATGTATATATATATATATACAATTTCTCCTACATGTTGCCTTGGTGCCTTCGGAGCACGATGACAAGTGGTTCATGGGGGCGGTAGCGGGTAATAGTATTCTCCTTTGGGATCTATGACCTGGTCGAGCAAAAATCCCGCTATTTCCTTTTGAAGTGCTAGTATGCGCTCCGTTGTTAGGAGCTGCTCCCGCACCTCTCTGAACTGTTAAGAAGGAGATCAATATGCATGTGTATTAGTTGTGTGACTAGATATCGATAATGGTGTAAAAATTGTGAATAGTGTTCTGACAAACGTACCCAGTCCTATCTTTGAGATCTGCTCCTTTCGGACGCCATCATGCGAATGTTCTCGCAAACGTAGAATGCACACAGATCAGTCCCCGGCGCCTGCTTCAGGGCCTTTACGAGAATTGAATTTAATCAGGTAATAATTAATCAAGCATGATAATTAATTAATGGTATTGAAACAAGAATTAAAGAGATGGTAGCTAGCTAGTACTACTTAATTACTTACCTTGGGTCGATACCAAAACAACTTTTCTCGCCATTTTCCTGGAGTCACCTTGATGAACTTTGCCCAAGCCCTGCCCGCCGGCAAAGAAAATTAATAAAGGGGTTATTAAATAGTTCATATCAGGAAATGACGAACTAAATAGGCCGAGATATAGTTAATAATGATTGAAATTACCTGTTGACTATCCCCTTCACGATGCTGTAGTCACTTTCTTTTTTAAGTAGTGAGTCCAGTACTTCAACTTTTCCTTCTTCAACTTTAATGTCTAACAAGATCCAGTGGTACCTGCGTGCGCATACGTTTGCATGTATAAATTAAGCGGGCATGTGCATAACACTAATCAACTAACCCTAAACCCTATACACTTATTAACATCTAGCTAGTAAGCAAAAACAGAATTTGTAGTACAAGACAGTGTGACTCACTCGAAGTTGTAAGGAAGTAGTATATCTTCATTGGTATTGAGGCACTTCAAGAACTCTAGCATTTTATTCTCTATATCTTGTCTATACCATTCCAATTTCCATGTGTATTCATTAACAATATTTAGGTCAATGAACCCAATGCCATAGCGTCCAACTTTTTTCATTTCATAGATCTTCATCCTGCATAATACCACAGAAAAGAATATAGTGAGGATAATTACAGGTAGTGATCGATCAATGAGCACTAAAACTAGCTTGAGACTTAAATTACAGAAAGAAATCACTTACAGACAATAGCAACTGATGAGAGATTTGTCGAGTGCATCTTTATTGAATAACTGAAATAGTTCTGAATACTCAATGGACACAGCTAGCTTATGGAAGTACTGATCTTCCTCGACTTTCACCATGAGGGACTCTCGATTGGAAATCTTGGTAATGTTCATGTACCATTGATGCAATTCATACATTCTCGTTGGGAGGTTCTTGACCTCGTCTGGCTTGACCAAAGGTTGGCCCCGGACATATTTCCGTTTTATTTCCTCCTCTCTAAGCGGAGACATGGGCTCGATATCGAGGAGTTGTCCAATAGTGATCTTGAGCATTTCAGCCTGCATTATATGATCCTCGGTTATTACCACATTGCCCAGCTGGGGAACGTAAACGGTTTGCCCACAATAATATTGGGCGCGCGTAATCTCATGTGTTGTTGGCACAACAAGCGGGGGGGTCGATTGCGCCGCCTGTTCTCCCAGCTGGGGAACGGTTTTCCCGCATTTTTTGACAACTGCTTGTTGGCTCGAGCTCGAGCTCGCTTCTTTCTGTAGTCGTGCTCGATGTGCCTTCCTGATTTGGTGCTCATAGTCTGAGTCAACAGGCTTGGGAGCTGTTGGTCTAGCCATAAGAATGAAGTGGTCAATCTTTTCCTCAGGCACTTTCTCCCTCGGTGGCGGTGCTGGTTTCGGTCCAAAATGGGCGTCCACTTGGGCCTTCACTATGGCATCGTTTTGCTCCTCGGTCATGTCGTAAGGCCTCTGAGGAAGAGGAGCGAGGCTTGGACCATATTTATATCGCTTGTCTCCGCCTGTACTTCCTGTACTACCTTGACTCGTACCGCTACGCACCATAGCTGCGGCGTGTCTCTTCTGCGATTGCTGAGGCGGCGGAGACGGCTGACGTGGCTGAGTTGGAGCAGGAGGAGTGGCCTGACGCTGTGCCGGACTTGAAGCAGGAGGTGTGGCCTGACACGGTGTCGGACTTGAAACAGGAGGAGTGGCCTGACGCTGTGCCGGACTTGAAGCAGGAGTCTGCTCACGCGTTCATGGACTTGGAGGAGCGGGAGTCTGCTAACACGGTGGCGGACTTCGAGGAGGAGTCGGCAGACGCGGTGTCGGTGGATTTCGAAAGACGATGCAATCCTTTCTCCATAGGATGATACGATGTATGGCCTCTCCCAGTGTGTGCTCGTCGTCACCTCCAGGAATGTCAAGCTGTAGCGCCGAATAGGGGTCCACCACCTCATCAACCAAGACACGAGCATAGCCCGCTGGAATCGGGGTGCAATGGAAGGTTGCTTCGGGGGTAATTGTAAAAGCAACGGCGTCCGCCACCTTCATTTATATGTTCTTCATTTTGAAGTGTAGCTCAAAGTTAGTGTTCTCTATGATGTCATCCACAGGGTATGTATCCAGCAGCGCGTCGCCCGGGGCGGAACCAATGCTGCTTCTCGGCATGGATGGGACGGTGCTATCCAATGCTGGATGATCATCCGCTTGCTGCTGCCGCTGCTGAGACCCCCTTTCCTGGCTAAGTGAGTCGATTTGCTGCTGCTGCTGCTGGAATTTGAGTGCCAAGTCCGCGTGCCTTGCTTCTAGGCCTTGAAGGCGTTCTGCGTCCTGCTTCCTCTGCTCCTCCTCCAGCTTCCTCTTCTCCTCCTCCTCCATCTTCTTTCTTGCACGGGTCCTGTAGTCGTCGTTCCATTCCGAAAAGCACTCATACCATGGAATAACGCCCTTGCCTCGTGTTCTTCCCGGGTGTTCAGGATTTCCCAGGGCACGCGTAAGCTCGTCGTTCTCTCTGTTGGCGTGAACACCCCCTTTCGAGCATCTTCTATTGCGTCAAGTAACTTTTGTTCGGCTCCTTTTAGACTTGCCTTCTTCGAAACCAGGCCTGTCTTCGGGTCCAACGCCCCCCCATGCGCATAGAACCAAGTTCTGCACCTGGGGGGCCAGCTCCTAGTAACCGCAGTGACCCCTGCATCCTCCATCTCTTGCTCGGACTTATCCCACTTAGGCATTGCCATCGCGTAGCCACCTGGCCCCAGCCTATGGAACTGCGTCTTTTTGCGGCATTGGCCTTGTTTTTTCTCGACCGTTCCTTAGATAATTCTGATTCCTTGAATTTCACGAAAGCGGCCCAGTGTTCTCTTTGCTTCTCCAGTGTTCCCTTGAATTCTGGAGTCTTCCTTTCTGCAGCGAGGTAGTTGGCCCATACAGTTTTCTTGTGGGTGTTGAATGCAATTGCCATCTTCTTAAGAGCGGCGTCCTTGACTTTCTGCACATCTGCATCAGTGAAATAATCTGGTAGGGTGAAATGTTCCATCAGAGATTCCCAAAGATTTTGTTTTGCTCTGTTGTCGCCCCAAGTAACATCTAGACGTTTAGTTTTTGGCTCTTTCCATTCTTGAATGGAGATCGGGAGTTGGTCCTTCACAAGAACTCCGCACTGACGAGTCCACTTGTTCGCAATGTTCTTAGGCGTGAGGGGTTCGCCATTAGCTTTGATGGAGTCGATGTTGTACTTTACACCCTCCTTCAACTTTTTGCCCGGGCCTCGCTTTGTCCTGCTGTCTGTAGAAGCAGATTTGCTTGATCCGGAGGGCTGAAAGAAGAAAGATCGATTCGTTAATATATCTTCAAATAAAAAAACATGTGATGATCACCAGATGCCTGCTTATATAAATATACCTCGCCGGTAGTCTTTGTTATTTCAAGATCAACATTGTCTGTGTCATCATAAACATTGTCTGCGTCATCATAATCATAATCATAGTTCATGACTTCATCAGCTCGGTCGTCGAGATCGAATATCTTATCATCACCCTCCCTAGTATTGTTCAGATATTGGGAGCTGTCATCTGCTTCATTCAGATCATCTAGCCTACGAGGGCTGCGTATGATCTCGAACAATTCCTCTTCTCTCTCTCTCTCTGTCGGTATTGTCCGCCATAGCTTTTACTTAACTAATACAGAAGAAATATAAAACAATTTAGTATTCAAATTACAATGCATGGATGCAATCAATAAGGAAAAAACTGAATCATATAGTACATAATATGCATCGTCTCGAATGATATATAATCTCGAGTACATCGTCTCGAATAATATATATAATCTCGAATACATCGTCTCGAATATTATATATCGAATACATCACTGGCTAGGTAGCTAATAAAGATCGAATACTATAGAAGAATCTAGGCCACTCGTGGTTCCTGGGGCGCGGGCGGTCGACACCCAAAGGGAAGGAACCATCACAGGATCATATCTCCGGTCATCTGCCCAAAGAACCTGCCAGGTATTGGAGAACCTGACGTCCATAGCAGCCATGTAGCGATGGACGTGCTCGTCCTCCTCCCTGACACGGCGACGCACCACCTCCGGCGGGGCCGGCTCCCTCTGCACCGAATGTGGCCCACGCGAACGCCACCAAAGGAGATCAGGGTCACCAAAGGAGATTTCACAAAGGAATATTTGAGTTACATGTTTAGCGAATGTCTGATGAGTTGTGAAAGGGGTTTCATAACTTGCACCTCCCGGAACACCACTGCAAGTGAAAAGTCCGTGGAGATGTAATCTAACCATTTATGACATGGTAAGGTCAAAGATGACATAAATAAATTTGCCATTATCCTTTTTAAAGTGATGCTTTAGAGACTGCGGCTTTTACACTGAAAAGAGCTACATCGGGTCTGTTGAAATGAAGCCATGGTATGGTACGCCCAACCATGTTGTATCTTTTCTTAACATTTGGAATATGGGGCTTGTGTAAAAGGTTACAAACCTATTCCAAATCAGACAAGTGCTACTTTGTAGGTTATCCCAAGTCATTGGGTATTCCTCCCTCACTATACCGAGGCAAATAGGTTTGCCACAAAGAACGGTATGCTTTTAAAGAGAATGGTTCTTTCTAAAAGGTGAGTGGGAGAATAGTGCAACTCGACGAGATAAACAGTATCTTCATCAGATCAAAGGAAAGAGACCTTGGAAGTAATTCCAGAGTTTCCTACTGCGACTGATACGGAAGTCTCTACAATAAAATGTATGAACTTCGGTCGAACTTGCAGCTGAACCACGTAGGCAAGGCTCGTGCAAACCTCTCAGGTGCGCAAACGAGATATTGTTGTTAGACAACATTATACCTACGATACACAAGGAAGCGTTGATGGGCCCTGACTCCAGAATTGGCTAAATGCCAATACAACCCGAGTTAGTTTCCATATAAGTGATTCAAGATTAAAACCTTGATACACCTTTCGGAAGACTTAGAGTCTAACGAATATTTATGGAACTTAAAACTGATACGGATAAAAATGTTTTATCCATAAAGCTCGACTTGTTGAAATAACAAGTTCAAGAGTTGACTACGATGAGGTTGTTTTCATCGTAGCGATGCTTAAAGTCGGTTCGGGTTGAACTAGCAATTAATACATATTTCAATCATGAGATATGAAACATGGATGATAAAAGGATTTCCATCTGATGGAAATGAAAGCTAGGACTTGTATATGATACAGTCCAAAGTAATTTGTCGATCCAGAGGATGCTAGTAGGTATGCAAACTTCAGAGTTCCAGCAATGGACAGAAGAGAGCAAAATGGAGTTGGAATCTTCGTGTTTTGATGAAATGGTCAAAGGGGTTTTGACTTCATCAATGGGTAACGAAGATGCTTGTAATTCAAGAAAGTAAGTGGGAGCGTAATAATATTTCTAAAAACCTTATGTGCTTGGCACATTGGTAATTGGAAATAAATTTCTTGACACAAATTAGGACTTCATTTGAAAATAGTTTTTCGATGAAGTGCTTAGGCTAAATAGCCTCAATATTAGGTATGATGATCTATGGAGATAGATTTACCTAATGGGGCTAAGCAATGAATACATATTGACAAGATGCTAAAACCTTTTAGCATTTAAAACGCCAAGGAGTGATTCTTGCCAAAGTCACATGGAAAGAGTTTTTGCAAGACTCGGTGTCCCAAAACACTGATGAGTAAAATACATGATGCAGATTCCACACACTTTTGTGTTTGGATTAATCATGTATTCCATGGTATGTAAAACAACCAGATATGTCCGATACTCCCAAGGTGTTGCGAGTATGGATACCAAAGTGATCAAATTACTGATCATGGGACAACAGTGAAAGATGTCACAGAGTACTAGAGTAAGTACTGATGACATGGTTTTCTCGCAAGTAGAGATCATGAAGAGTTCGTTGTAAAATGTTAAATCGATACAGTCTTCATCTTTTCTCCATGCGATTTTCGATTTAAATTAAGGGTTTTGTGTAACACACACTGTGGTGGCACAGTTAGTTGGAATTTGTTCAAACTAGTTACTGTGGCGAATTCTATAACAAGGGCTAAGTATGTTGAAGCTTTAGAAGCGACAAAGAAGATGTTGAATCATATAGTTCATTCATGAACTTAGCATAGTTCCAAGATGGCTTTTGACAATGGGACACTACTGCAGGTAGTTGCTCCATAACTCAGTCTGAGGAATCCAGGTTCGACCTGTGATTCACATACATACAAAGCCAAGTCCACACAAAATATGAATTTTGTGAAAACGCGAGGACATGCAAAGATACACACGGAACTGAAGTCGTCAGATCCGTTGGACATCAGGCTATACCACAAGCGAAGCATATTTACACCGGTGTGCCACAGGTGTGAAGTGCATTAGCATAAGCTAGATTATTGTCTCTAGTGCAAGTGGGAGTCTGTAGGAGATATGCCCTAGAGGCAATAATAAATGTTATTGATTATC
Source organism: Triticum aestivum (assembly GCF_018294505.1). Taxonomy (NCBI): domain Eukaryota; kingdom Viridiplantae; phylum Streptophyta; class Magnoliopsida; order Poales; family Poaceae; genus Triticum; species Triticum aestivum. The sequence continues at coordinate 53,134,229 of NC_057814.1, read as the reverse complement.
TCCTTGTTCATAATTATGTTTATGTTCCATGCTATAACTGCTGTGGTTCCCGAGCCCGTATATCCATAAAGGCTCTGGGGAGAACCCATATGCACGTGTGGAATAATAAACGGTAAAATGTATTCCTAGTCGTGCCTCTAAGACTAGCTCAAGTGTTGCATGATGATTATGTTTTCCCAATCATGGGCATGTCTATGCCAAGCAACTTTGAGGGCACAATGTCAGGAAGGACATTTGTGTTGAATCGACCCGAATTGATGTTATGCTATGAGATACATTCGTCACAAGTTAATGGTTTATAACACAGAGATAGTTAATGTTTGCATAATTCCTTAGACCATGAGAGTATCGAGTTTCTTCATGCTTGTTTCATGAACTTTGGGGTTTGTTAAACGTCATCCGTAACTGGATGGCTATTACGGCGGCTTACGGGTTCATGGGAAAGTATGTTAAGTAAATTGATAGCTCGAGATTGGGATTTGCTCCTCCGACGATGGAGAGATATACTCGGGCCCACTCGGTGTTACGGTGTCCATCATCGTCTGGCCAGACACTTTGTGATTTGATCACGGGGATGCCGGAACACGAAACGAGAAAAGAGAACAAAACCGGTAACGAGGTAACTTGCATAGTGGACAAAGTGTTGGCCCACGGGGATGCAATAAATCTCACCTCAGGTGTTTGTGATATATCGTGAAGCAACAGGAATAGCTCACCTCAACTGGAGGTTCACTCGAATATTCATTCGTGTGGGTATAGGGGTCAATATGGGTGTCCACGGCTCCGATGTTGATCATTGATCGGAAGGGGTTCCAGGTCATGTCTATACTTCACCGAACCTATAGGGTCACACGCTTAAGGGTCATCTATCTGCTGAATACTAGACAGGGAGTCTGAGAGAAAATCACCGAAAAAGTTTCGGACACCGAAAAGTTTCGGACAGCGGAATCGTACCGCAGAGAGAGGTCACCGGATGAGTTTCGGTGAAACCGAAAAAGTTGTTTCGGGGTATGCCATTAAGTCAAAATAGTTTCGGCACATGCCTGATAATTCTTGGAGGGTGCCAGGATCATTCTGGAAACTTTTTGGAATTTTCAGAAATAAAAACCGAAAATGTTTCGGAGCTGCCGGTACCGCTTTGGCTGTTTTTCGCAGATGAAATTCACTAATCTGAAATTGTTTCAGAACGAATCCAAAATCATTTTAGTGGGTACTGGAATTATTCGAAGACCCACAGAAATATTTTCGGATTTAGTGGACGCGAAAAATTGTCTTCATGAATAGTGAAAACGCATTCTTGTTTGCTTTTCGCAGATGAAAATCACTAAACCGAAATTGTTTCGGAACGCGTTGAAAATTATTTTAGTGGGTACTGGAAATGTTCTGAGCCCACATAAATATTTTCAATTCGAACGGACGCTGAAAAATGTCGTCATGAATAGTGAAAGTGCTTTTTGCTTGGCTTCTTGGAGAAGCCACCTTGAGGGCCTTTTTGGTATTTCCCCCTTGGCTTCTTGGAGAAGCCACCCTTGGGCTTGGCCTATAAATAGGGGTGGAGGGGGCTGCCTAAAGGATCATCCCTTCTCACATACATGCCATTGCAATGATCTGGCTTCTTCTCTCCCTCCCAGCGAAATAGTTTCGTAGAGCCGAAAGGCTGTCTGGGTTCCGGCAGGAACTAGTTCTGGACGGCGAAGCCCTGCCGGATAGCTGACACCGTATGTGTGCAACTCTGTAGAGAGGTCGTAGTTTCGATCTTAGTGCCCTGAGGGGCTGTTCGAGAGTGCCTCCCGAAGGGCTGTCCAAGTGACGGTCCGAGTTCTGTGGGTCCTCCCGGAGGGCTGTCCGAGTGACCGTTCGGGTTTCGAAGGTCCTCCCGAAGGGCTGTCCGCGACACCGTCCGGGGGACTGTTCGACCGCCTCCCGGAGGGCTGTCCGTATGGCGGATGAGGGTATTCATCCTCGCGGTTGGGAGGTTGTAAATCCTAGCTGCGGGGATCTGCACCGCCGATCGTCATCGACTCTACTTCCCGCTGCGCTACGAGTCGGTAACGAAAAAGATCAAACCATGTATGCAGTCTCCATAGTGGTCCTGGGCTGGTGCGTAGGTCGGAATTTTTTTTGTTTTCTGCTGCGTTACCCTACAGTTATGCCTCTCTCTTTATATCGTAGACTTGATTTGAATAAGTTGACACCTACTGAAATATCTTTGCAAATGGCTGATAAATCAACTGCTATACCTGTCGGTATTTGTGAGGATGTGCCTGTTGTGGTTGCAAATGTTACTATTTTAACGGACTTTGTTATTCTTGATATTCCCGAGGACGATAGTATGTCTATTATTCTTGGAAGACCCTTTTTGAACACTTCAGGGGTTGTTATTGATTGCAACAAAGGCAATGTCACTTTTCATGTTAATGGTAATGAGCATACGGTACACTTTCCGAGGAAACAACCTCGAGTCCACAGTATCAATTCTATTGGAAAAATTCCATCGATTATTTTTGGAGGTTTTGAATTTCCTCTTCCTACTGTCAAGAAGAAATATGATATTCTTATTATTGGGGATGTGCATATCCCCGTTGAGGTAACATAGTGTTATTCGAAATTTCTCCGGTTCCATGTTATTCGGAATGAGTTTGTTAACAAGACTTGATCAACCTTGTTAGTGGATTCCTTTTGAAGAGCATGAGATGGATAAAATTAGAAAGCACAACCTTCTGTACCCTCTCTCTACTTTCTGTTATTTAGTTGAAGTAAAGTAAAAATAGTATTTTCCTGTCTGTTTTCTGAATTATCTGTGCAATATAAAAATACCCCGAAAATAAAAGTTCTTCAAATGCCCTGAAAATGGAATATGATTTTTTCTGGAATATTTGAGAATATCTGGCACTGAGAACACAGCAGGGGGAGCAAGCACCTGGCCACGAGGGTCCAGGGCGCGCCCCCCTGCCTCGTGGGCCCATGGTGGCCCCCCTCCACTTATTCCTGCACCCACACACTTCTTCTTCCTCCCAAAACAATCACCATCCAGCTCAAGCACGAGTTCTAGCTCATTTTGCTGCGATTTTCGATCTCCTTGCTCAAAGCACCTCTCACAAAACTGCTTGGGGAGATTGTTCCTTGGTATGTGCCTCCTCCATTGGTCCAATTAGTTTTTGTTCTAGTGCTTTATTCATTGCAAATTTGTGCTGCCTAGGTGACCATGTTCTTGAGCTTGCATGTCAAATTTATATGGTTCCAAGTAGTTCTAATGCTTGATATAGTCTCTAGGCACTTGTAGGAGTAGTTGCTATCAATTTTGTTGAGCTTGGTTCACTTTTATTTGAAGTTACTAAAAATTTCAGAATTTTTCAAAAAATAATGAAGAGATTTTTGAGGGGCTCATCGAGCCGAAGCTCGAAGGAAAAGCAAAGTGAAGAAGCATAGAGGCCCAAATATAATTTGCCTCGCACCGTGGAGGTCCAGCCGTGTGAATGGCCTTCCAATGATTTCTTGAGAGCAGCCGGGATTTATGATGATTTTTATGAATTGGCTGAGAATGCAGGCCTCACCGACTTCCTCCGCGACCAACGCGAACAGTATCTCTTACTCACCAATACTTTCATGCAAAACTTCTACTATTATCCTAAGGAATCACCTCCTTCAGTAGAGTTTCATTTATATGATGTGGTTAAGAAAATGTCACTAGATGAATTTTGCAAGGTTTGCAAAATACCTTTCGAGGGTAGCTTAGAAGAACCACATCGTAAAGATGTGGACGGGTTTATTGACACTATTACTGTAGGGGAAACTAGGAAGGTTTCCGATGCAAGAATCACTAGCATACATTTTCCTGTTTTACGCTACTTTGCCATATTTGCTAGTCGTTGCTTAATTGGTCGCGGAAACTGTGGAAACCTTAGTGTTCCTGATATTATTATTTTGTTCCATGGTTTATTCTGTGATAACGCTGTTAGTATGGGCGGTATTATTGCCAAACGGTTAAGTTTGAACCGTACAAAGGGCCCCATCTTTGGAGGTATTTACGCTTCACGCCTTGATGCACATCTTAACATACCCATTAGGCACTATGAAAAAGAAGAAAAATTGCTGCCCACTGTTTATTTAGATTATAAGAGTATGGTAGCACATGACTTTATTGTTAAGAATAGGGAAGGGGCGCTTAAATACAAATTGTTCTTTGATAAACATCACCCTGAGACTATTACCTTGCCTGCTCCTTCCTTGTTTGATTTATCTGCAGGTCTGTATCTCGTTCCGCTGGCGGCCATTCACGCCTACCGGAACCCTACATCAGTCACGGAGCCGGAACCACAATTTGAACCTCCACGACAGTCTAATTACCAGTGGGATCCGGAGATGATTGCCAACCAGTGGTAATCAGAGTCTTCTTCATCTCAGTACGACCCCGGCTACAACTACGGATATCCGCCAGGCCATCCGTGGCAATAAACCAACTTAGGCCAAAAGCCTAAGCTTGGGGGAGTACGTATTTCTCACCGACATTACATTCATGTTCACACACTTATTGCTAGTTGTCGGTGCTCATACTCTTTCATTGTAATATCCATGCTAGTTTATTTTCCTTTTTCTTGCTTTCTTCTTGTGTGTTTGATAAACCTTAAGAAAAACCAAAAAAAATAGTGTAGCTTTTAGTTAGTTTACTTTTCTTACTGTAGTAGTAATAATTAAAAAAAAACCCAAAAAGATTTCCTCTTCTTCTTTTGCTTGTTGGGAGCTTTCCCGTGTAAATAGTTTTATTTCTTTTCTTTTCTTTGGGGGTCGATAGGAGAAGACCATGATTAAATTGTTGAAGTGGCTCTTATATGCATTATTGTTGATTTAACCAAGAGCCCATATTGCCTTGTCTTCTCCTGTTTATTGAATGCTCGCAGATTCCAGCTTAGTCCAATGCACGTGCACTCTTATTATTCTCACATCGTTCGGTCGTGCAAGTGAAAGGCAATTATGACGATATATGATGGACTGATTGAGATGAGAGAAGCTGGTATGAACTCGACCTCTCTTGTTTTTGTAAATATGATTAGTTCATCGTTCCTGATTTAGCCTATTATGAATAAACATGTTTGCAATGACAATTAGAGATCATAGTTGCTTATGTCATGCTTGATTAGCTATGAGTTATAATGGTTTACCTTGCGTGCCAACATGCTATTAAAATGGTTGTGATGTGGTATAGTGGGGTGGTATCCTTCTTTGAATGATTTAAGTGACTCGACTTGGCACATGTTCACACATGTAGTTGAAACAAAATCAACATAGCCTTCACGATATTTATGTTCATGGTGGATTATATCCTACTCATACTTGCACTCAATGTTTATTAATTTTAATGCATGTTCATGACTGTTGTTGCTCTCTAGTTGGTCGCTCCCCAGTCTTTTGCTAGCCTTCACTTGTACTAAGCGGGAATACTGCTTGTGCATCCAATCCCTTAAACCCCAAAGTTATTCCATATGAATCCACCATACCTTCCTATATGCGGTATCTACCTGCTGTTCCAAGTAAATTTGTATGTGCCAAACTCTAAACCTTCAAATGAAATTCTGTTTTGTATGCTCGAATAGCTCATGTATCAACTAGGGCTGTCCGTATCTTCCATGCTAGGCGGGTTATTCTCAAGAGGAGTGGACTCCGCTCCTCACTCACGAGAAAATGGCTGGTCACCGGGATGCCCAGTCCCATGCTTTATGCAAACTAAATCAAAATAATTGCAAACAAAACTCCCCCTGGGACTGTTGCTAGTTGGAGGCACTCGTTGTTTCGAGCAAGCCATGGATTGATGCTTGTTGGTGGAGGGGGAGTATAAACTTTACCATTCTGTTTGGGAACCGCCTATAATGTGTGTAGCATGGAAGATATCGCCATCTCTTGGTTGTTATGTTGACAATGAAAGTATGCCACTCAAAATATTATTTATCTCTATTTCAAAACCGAGCTCTGGCACCTCTACAAATCCCTGCTTCCCTCTGCGAAGGGCCTATCTATTTACTTTCATGTTGAGTCATCACCCTCTTATTAAAAAGCACCAGCTGGAGAGCACCACCGTCATTTGCATCCATTACTATTAATTTATATTGGGTATGACTATGATTGGATCTCTATTACCATGAATTACAATGTCTAGTCAGTCCTTGATCTTTAAAGGTGCTCTGCATTTATGTTTTGCGGTCTCAGAAAGGGCTAGCGAGATACCATCCTATTATATTATATCATGATTGTTTTGAGAAAGTGTTGTCATCCGAGATTTATTATTATTGCTCGCTAGTTGATTATGCCATTGATATGAGTAAACATGAGACCTAAGAGTTATTGTGAATGTGGTTAGTCATAATCTTTGCTGAAAACTTGAATGCAGGCTTTACATATTTACAACAACAAGAGCAAATAGAGTTTGTAAAAGTGTTTCTTTATCACTTTCAGTTTATCAACTGAATTGCTTGAGGATAAGCAAAGGTTTAAGCTTGGGGAGTTGATACGTCTCCGTCGTATCTACTTTTCCAAACACTTTTGCCCTTGTTTTGGACTCTAACTTGCATGATTTGAATGGAACTAACCCGGACTGACGCTGTTTTTAGCAGACTTTCCATGGTGTTATTTATGTGCAGAAACAAAAGTTCTCGGAATGACCTGAAACTCCACGGAACATATTTTTGGAAAATATAAAAAAACTGGAAGAAGAATCCACGTCAGGGGGCCCACACCCTGTCCACGAGGGTGGGGGTGCGCCCCCTGCCTCGTGGGCCCCCTGACGCTCCACCGACCTCAACTCCAACTCCATATATTCACTTTCGGGGAGATAAAAAATCAAAGAGAAGGATTCATCGCGTTTTACGATACGGAGCCGCCGCCAAGCCCTAAAACCTCTCAGGAGGGCTGATCTGGAGTCCGTTTGGGGCTCCGGAGAGGGGAATCCGTCGCCATCGTCATCATCAACCATCCTCCATCACCAATTTCATGGTGCTCACCGCCGTGCGTGAGTAATTCCATCGTAGGCTTGCTGGACGGTGATGGGTTGGATGAGATCTATCATGTAATCAAGTTAGTTTTGTTAGGGTTTGATCCCTAGTATCCACTATGTTCTGAGATTGATGTTGCTATGACTTTGCTATGCTTAATGCCTGTCACTAGGGCCCGAGTGCCATGATTTCAGATCTGAACCTATTATGTTTTCATGAATATATGTGAGTTCTTGATCCTATCTTGCAAGTCTGTAGTCACCTACTATGTGTTATGATCCGGCAATCCCGAAGTGACAATAATCGGGACCACTCCCGGTGATGACCATAGTTTGAGGAGTTCATGTATTCACTATGTGTTAATGCTTTGTTCCGGTACTCTATTAAAAGGAGGCCTTAATATCCCTTAGTTTCCATTAGGACCCCGCTGCCACGGGAGGGTAGGACAAAAGATGTCATGCAAGTTCTTTTCCATAAGCACGTATGACTATATTCGGAATACATGCCTACATTACATTGATGAATTGGAGCTAGTTCTGTGTCACCCTATGTTATGACTGTTACATGATGAACCGCATCCGGCATAATTCTCCATCACCGATCCAATGCCTACGAGCTTTTCACATATTGTTCTTCGCTTATTTACTTTTCCGTTGCTACTGTTACAATCACTACAAAACCCAAAAATATTACTTTTGCTATCGTTACCGTTACTTCCATACTACTTTGCTACTAAACACTTTGCTGCAGATACTAAGTTATCCAGGTGTGGTTGAATTGACAACTCAACTGCTAATACTTGAGAATATTTTTTGTCTCCCCTTGTGTCGAATCAATAAATTTGGGTTGAATACTCTACCCTCAAAAACTGTTGCGATCCCCTATACTTGTGGGTTATCAGGGCCTTCTCAATCAATCCCTAGAAAATCAACAAGTTTGATTGGCCAGGGAGAGAGATCGGGCGAAAATGGAGCTTGGAGCAACAATGGAGCTTAGAAATGGAAGAGGTAGTCAACTCGGAGAAGAAGACACCCCTTATATAGTGGAGGGACAAATCCAACCGTTATCCACCAACTCAGCCTGCGTAGCACGGTACTACCGCGCCGGGGACGCGGTACTACCGCACGGGCACACGGTACTACCGCAGGGCCACGCGGTACTACCGCCCGAGCAGCAGAAACCTGGACAACCCAAATGCACAGAAGCAGAGGGCGGTAGAACCGCTGGCGCGGTACTACCGCTCCCCCTTGCGGTACTACCGCAAGGCAGGGATGATCCAGATTTAGTGAAGGCACGGACATATAAAAATACATCCATGGCAACTTCCGCTGAGTTGGAGTCTGTGCAAAAATCCGACATGGTAGTACCGTAAGCCAGGAGCGGTACTACCGCGCGGGGTGCGGATGTAAAAAATTACATCCGCCCCTACTGTCGCGCATGCTGCTGAGCCTGGCCAGAGCGCACGGTACTACCGCACCGCTGGCGCGGTACTACCGCGTAGGGCACGGATGTAAAAAATTACATCCGCCCCTACTACCGCAACCGCCACAGCGCCTGGCCTGAGGCCACAGTACTACCGCTCCAAGGAAGCGGTACTACCGGGGGCACCTGCGGTACTACCGCGCCCGAGGCCGGTACTACCGCTCCTAGGAGCAGTACTACCGCATGCCCCAACTCAGCAAACATGACATATTGCAAAGACATGAAAAGACGTAGGATGCTCCAAAGAGCCAACGGAAAGGCGGTGCAAAGAAGTAGACATGTACGTGATAATTCCACCCAAACCTTTCCAAAGCGGACCCCCTCTTAATAGTACGACTTTCCTACGACTCAAATCCACCGAAAAAAACGTAGAGAAACGTCTTCAATAGTCTTCGAGGGGCACCAAATCGTCTTGTGCCTAGTGATGAAATGTCTGAAATACTCAATGCACACGATTAGTCCACAAAAGCATTGTCATCAATCACCAAAACAACTAAGGGATAAATATGCCCTTACACTCGGTCCACCAGGGTTCAAGCCCTGGCGCTTGCATTGTTCCTGGATTTATTTCAGGATTTCTGGCGATGCTTGTTCGAAATAATATTTAGGCCGAGCTCGGCTTTCATTTCTCACCATTTTCGGGGCAGGCTTAAACGCGAGTAGACTGAAAAACTGCATTTCAGGCCGGGCTTTTGGGCTTCATGTCAGGCTTACACGTGAGTAGACTGAAAAACTGCATTTCGGGCTGGGCTTTCGAGCTTCATGTCAGGCTTACACGTGAGTAGACTGAAAAACTGCATTTGGGCCGGGCTTTTGGGCTTCGTTTCAGGCTTACACGTGAGTAGTCTGAAAAACTGCATTTGGGTCAGGCTTGCATTTGGGCTGGGCTTTTGGGCTTGAGAAAGCACATACTTTCGGGCTTGGGCTTAGGATTTGCACTTCGGTCTTTTTCAAGCCCGGTCCAGGGTATGATCAAGTTTACTCCAAAGTAGCTTACCAAAGACTGATCTAGCACCCCCTGCTTGACTAAAACTTCGGAGGAGGGAACCACACCCAGTAGCCACGAAACACACAAATCTAGCACATGGTCCACCATCTTCCAGATGTCGTCGATGCATACCACAATCTGCATCCACTCCTGGACTACCTTCCAAGCTTCGTGACGGCACTGAAGCAAACACCATCGCAACGACGGAGCCCGAGGACACAAGTCCACCACAAGGATGTCGTCGTCCCCACGCCATCCTCACTTGAACAGACTAGTTTCCAAATCCATCCTCGCCCATAGAATTGATCACCTCGTCGGGAAAGGATCTGGAGCTTCTTTATTTATGGTCGCCATCACCGTCATCGAAGTCCATATGTCGAATGACCTAAAGCATAAGCTACTAGGGCCTAAAAGCTAAAGCTACACGATTGACACGTGCGGATCCGACGACACCCCTCACCACCTACGACCAAGAAGTCGACGGCGGAGTGTAGACGACACAAGGCTAGACTAGCTTGGCCGAGATCGCTTTCTTTTCTTCCTCACGAAGAAAGAAAATGTGTTTGCCACCAGGCGTCCAATCGTCTTTATTTATGAACCGTCGAGAAAAGAAGAAGGCATATTCTTTTTGCAGATCATCAATAAATACAACACTAAAAGGCGATAACCGACAAATAAATTACAAGCTTGCGTAAATGCCCATCTAGGCTTGATTTTTGGGTAGTTTCGACCGCCTACGCAAGTGTGATGTCAGAAAGGACCACATCTGAGTGGAATTGGCAAAAAAAATGCCTGCTCCGCGGCGCGTGTAGGTGGTCTAAATTGCCAAAATTCTCTAGATTTAGGGCTCGCGTAAACGACGTGTAAGGAAACAAAACTAGATCGCACCAAATCATCATAGGTAATCTAGCACCGAAAGCTTGCAGCATTGCTCATCTACTCAATCAAGCGAAGCGACCAAGTGGACCAGCAAGAGAGAAAATGGAAGAGCTCGACTTGATCTCGGCTATCGGATGACGAACATGCAAGTCACAAGCCGCCGGCTTCCCTCCCCCTTGTCTCACCGCGGTCGAAGCCGTCGGAGTTGGAAGGGGGAGGAAGGGCGAGTGCAGATAGAGCAGAGAAATAACCAGAGGAATTATAGCAGGACAACATCGATCTTACTCATCGAGATTTTTGTAAAAAAATGCTTACAGTGATTTGATTCGCAGTGGCCTTCTCTAAACTATTTGCAATTTTCGCGGCGTAGCAATTTTCGTCACGGTCGCGTGAGCTGTCTGAGTCCCGGGAGAAGCCTTGCTTTCTCAACCCACCGTTTTCCATTCGCGTGCTGATTGGAGGCTCGTGCGGTGCAGGAACCATCGGACAGCTACGAGAAGGAGAAGGAGAAAAAGGGCGCGGCCCGGGGCCCCACCGCTGCCGGTCGGACCGCACCGAGGGGCACGCACGTCCTTTCGCAGCGCCAGCGCAAGGCATACGGGCCCGTGCCGTGAGCCAGCCGTACGCGGGGCCGCGTATTTATACGGCGACCCGGGACGGGACGGGAGCGCTAACGGCTCTGCTTCCTCCCTCCCCTCCCGTCGTGGCCGCCTCGCATCGCAAACAAAGGGAGAGAGGAAAAAACTCATCTGCCCCCGACTCTCTCTCTCTCGCTCGCTATCCCTTTTCTTTTCTCTCTCCTTCTCGTGGTGTGTGAGGTGGCGAGGTAGAGGAAGCAGCGGAGACCACACGAATCCCCCCACCACCCTCGCGCCCCCCTCCCAGCGCGGCGCCACCAACCTCGCCTCTCCCGGCGCGCCGAGCGGAGCCGAGCGCCGCCGGAGCCGGCGGCGGGTCTGCGTCAGGTCCGGCCTCGTCCGTCCCGCGGAGGCGGCGGCAGCGCAGCGCGCGCTCGCGGTGAGTCCCCTCCCCCTCCTCCTCCTCCTCGCTCCTCCTCCCCGGGCGATCTGGCGGCGGGCGCCTTCGTCGGGGACTCCGTTACGGGCTCCGCATTTTGGCCCCGATGGGGCTCCCTTGGCAGATCTGGCGGACCGCATCCTCGTCATCCCCTTGCGGTGGGGGAATTTTTTTTCCCGATGCGACAACGCGGTTTTGGCCCGTTCCGCCTCGGTTCCTGCGATAGGGTTCGTGCGGGCTGCGTTGGATTTGGGGGCAATGTACTAGTAATGTTTTCTAGATTTGTTTTGGGTGGAACGGACGGACGGACGGGTGGGCATGGATAGGGGTCGAGCGGCGGACAAGTCCCCGTTCTGGGGTCGATTCCCCCGTTGCGCTCCAAGGAGAAGGGGACATTTGTTTTGCGATTATTATGTTATGGTAAATTCGGTTACAAACATGGTCCCAATGACAAACGATGTTTGGATGTCAACAACGACTCTGACCGTCTCCGGGGTCTGGTCGTTGGAGGTTTGGAAAATTGATTCGAATGGGGCAAATTTAAGGCTCCCTATCCTTTTCCCCAAATGAGGAACAGCGGGATCCGGTTCCTCATATATCTCAATTTTGCATGGAATCTTTTGTTATTTGTGAATGTTGTTGTTCTGTCACATTTTATTTCGTCTCCTTTCTGCTCTCCTCCACGAGGGAAATCAGGCGTAGCTATTGTGGGTATGTATAAATCCTGTTGCTCATCCTTTTGTTCGTTCTTCCTTCAGGTTGGAGCTTAATCTTGGTTCCTGAAGCTGTAGTAGGGCTCTGTTATGGCGGGGTCTGTCGCCTCGGGGTTCTTCCCCACGCCGGGGTCTTCCCCGGCTGCATCCGCCAGAGGCTCCAAGAACATGTCTGGTGAATTACCTGAGTCTTTGAGTGTCCGTGGGATGGTTGCAAAGCCGAACACGCCTCCCGCGTCCATGCAAGTCAAGGCTCGGGCCCAAGCACTTCCTAAGGTCAATGGCTCTAAGGTTAACCTCAAGACTACAGGCTCAGACAAGGAGGATACAGTGCCTTACACTTCCTCAAAGACGTTCTATAACCAACTGCCAGACTGGAGCATGCTTCTTGCAGCTGTCACGACCATCTTCCTGGCCGCAGAGAAGCAGTGGACCATGCTTGATTGGAAGCCCAAGAGACCTGACATGCTTGTTGACACATTTGGCTTTGGTAGAATAATCCAGGATGGGCTGGTGTTTAGGCAGAACTTCTTGATTAGGTCCTACGAGATTGGTGCAGATCGTACAGCTTCTATAGAGACGTTAATGAATCATTTACAGGTGAGACAATGACAGGATGCAGCTTCCATTTTTTATTCCTTTCATTTTTTTTCTCGTTTCACTATTGATGCCATCAGTTCACACCAGTCGTCTAAAACCAGTTGAATTTTGGCAGGAAACAGCTCTTAACCATGTGAAAACTGCTGGTCTCCTTGGAGATGGTTTTGGTGCTACTCCTGAGATGAGTAAACGGAACTTGATCTGGGTTGTCAGCAAAATTCAGCTTCTTGTAGAGCATTATCCCTCATGGTACTTTCTGCAAGCCATAATTGTTGATGTCATTTTCCTGGCAAATCTTCTCTCTTTTTCTCACTTTCAGACTTCCAGTCAAATTCCTAGCTTGAATTATTCATGTGCATTCTTTATAGATGTGCACCCTTTCACCGGAGTAGTTTTTTTTCCTCATGTTTTTTGGTACACATTTTGAAGTCATACTTGTATCTTGCATCTTATTTTAGCTAACCTGGAGTTAGTCTTATTTCTTTCCTATTTAGCATCATAACATTGTACAAAAATTGCCTTTTGAGTTTGTCAATATGAACTTCCGTTGGTTGTCATATTAACCATTAAAAGTTTCTTATAACTAAGTTGGCCTTACGTCATACTATGAGAAATCCATAGTTAAGTACAGGCAATATATTTGGAGAGATTATGCACCACTCAAACATGCTCTAAGCCCACTTTTTTAGTACAAACAACACATCATGTCCTAGTTATGCTCAACTTTGTGGTCTTATTTACCACATCGATTGCTAAAACAGTGACGATTTATGGAATGGCAATACAAGTTAAGGACTATTTTATGTATGCCATGAAAAATAATGTCAGCAGTGCAGGCTTAGTTCCTGCTAGAATTTATAATGATTGTTTTATCAATCAGAAGCTCATGTGTACTGCTTATCATCCTACATGAAAAACTCCCCCCTCTATGTTTCTGATTCTGTTGTCCTACACAGATGTGTTAGATTGTTGCTTCGCTTTTGCTAGAATTTAGAATGCTTCTTTAGCAATCAGAAGTTCTGCTCACAGAGTATGTTTCACGTGTGGAACACCTTAGATCGATCGTTCCACTTGAGTGTAACAGACGTAGATTTTGCTTTTTGATGAATAAACGATCATCTTTTTCTTGTGTCTCCGTGTGCAAGGTAGAGGAATCTAGTTTGATTGATAAGACCACGTATTTAAATGCTCGAAGCTACTAAATTAAGTGGTGCTGGCCCATTTGTCCTTCGTTATTCGTATTAAAAGAGGCCGGGCCTCAGGAGATCAGAAAGTTGCCTTTATTGCTGGATTAAATGACTTGTTCGTATGCAATTAGTGCTGTGGGCTGCCAAACGACGAAACTCCTGATCTAGATTGGCATAATTTTTCTTAAATACTTTTATTAGTCTGTGTACCTGATACTACAGTTTTCCTTTGATGTCAGCAACGATCATTTGTTGAATTGATAAGAGGTTGAATCTTAAGTTTGCGGAAAAGGAAAAGCAATTTCAGTTTGTAGCTTTCTAGTTGTTCTGTAGCTTTACTTGCTGTTTTATAGGCTGAAAAATGACCTAGTATAATTTTCATGTGCTAAATTTTAGGGAAGATATGGTCCAAGTTGACACATGGGTGGCTTCTGCTGGAAAAAATGGAATGCGTCGAGATTGGCATATCCGTGACTACAATTCGGGCAGAACAATCTTGAAAGCTACAAGGTTTGGATTCCATGTGTTTGCATTTTGACTCGTGCTGTTTGTAGCATCTTTTTCGTCTGTTAATTGTGCTTCCCATTTGACACTTGTTTGCAGTGTTTGGGTTATGATGAATAAGACCACTAGAAGACTTTCAAAAATGCCAGATGAAGTTAGAGGTGAAATAGGCCCGCACTTTAACGATCGTTCCGCCATAACAGAGGAGCAGGGTGAAAAGTTGGCTAAGCCAAGGAACAAAGTTGTGGACCCTGCCAACAAGCAGTTCATAAGGAAGGGGCTTACTGTAAGTCAGTTAGATATTCTTAATTACCATCACTCAGTTTGGTGTCTCTGTGTCATCCATAATATTTCTATTTCTTATGGGAACTCCTTCATCCTCAACAGCCCAAGTGGGGCGACCTTGACGTGAACCAACATGTGAACAATGTGAAGTATATTGGATGGATCCTTGAGGTAATTTATTTTCCCCATTCTCTAGTGTTTGGTCAAAATGTTGTGGCTATCCGAATACATGAACTCTGCTGGTACCACCAGACGATTCATGCATCTATTATTGTGGAGCATCAGGTCTGGTGTTTCATAAAGTAGACATGATTGTTCTCATTCCCAATCATCATCTTAAGGCTGCTTAAGATTCCTGAGCTTTATTTATTCCCTTTTCAGAGTGCTCCGATTTCCATACTGGAAAAGCATGAGCTTGCAAGCATGACACTGGATTACAGGAAGGAGTGTTGCCGTGATAGCGTGCTGCAGTCACTTACCAACGTTTCGGGTGAATGCGTGGATGGCAGCCCAGACTCTGCCATCCAGTGCGACCATCTGCTCCAGCTGGAGTCTGGAGCGGATGTGGTCAAGGCTCATACAACGTGGCGGCCAAAGCGAGCGCATGGCGAAGGAAACCTTGGGTTGTTCCCGGTCGAGAGTGCATAACCGCTTCAGATGTTAAATACGGCAAGCATGGGTTCTTATGGGATGCAAAATCTAATCTTGCCGGGGATAAATGGTTGATTGAAGGAATTATTTTGTGCCGGGGATAAGCCAAGCCGCATAGCCCAACCTGCATCTTATATGCCACACACACATTCTGATTCGGGGACTGCAACGAACATGGTGGCAGCTTGTTCAAACTGTTTTGGGAGAAGATGGTGGAATTTGAGAGCCTTGGGTGGAACGAGGAGCTTCACTGGTGGTACTTCAGTAATTTGGAGGATGGAGAATGGTGGAATTTCGACTATGGGACAAGGCAGGGGCTTGTGTGTGGTGATAGTGATTTGAGCTGACTGGTGAAGAAGGAAGAATGCAGGCAGCGGCGGCTGGGATTGTTTGTGTTTTTTGACATGTGTTTGGATGCCGAGCGAAATGGATAAATAATTTGTGTACTAAGTTAGCCCAGATGTGTGTGTGGAGGCGAAATCCTATCCCTTGTAACAGCCTGATGATTTGTACATTCCTACCTAGTACCCCCCTCTCTTCTCTTGTCTTGTTGGTTGAATCGAATCGCAGCGCAGCTCTCCTGCGTTTCCTCCCATGCTTGAAAATGGTCCGTCGTTGTTTCTGTCAAATGATTTTACTCTGGGCTTTATTTCTTGACCCTAGTTATGTTGTGCTCGCTACTCCGAGGAGACGGGCTCGTTTTTTTTTTTTTTGAGGGATAGAAGACGGGCTCTTTCTTGTGGGGTGTCGGTTGAAGTTGTCTCAGAGTGCGCAGCTGGCGCAGTGAATTTCCGGAGGATTGTCTCTTGCCTGGCTCTGGCTGGCGTTTGGTCGCTGCGATGCTGCTTTGATTGGTGAACAAGAAGGCACGACCACAGCACAGCTCCTTGCTGTGCGTGACTGGGAGGTGGAGACGTGAAGACTGCGTTCCTAGTCTCTTTTTCGGGGGAAAAAAAAACTGAAGCTCCCATGTGCAATGCCGCTCTCATGAGTGGTGGTTCGTAGCACGCAGGTTGGACGTCGGATTTGACGCAGCGGCGGCAGCTGGTACCCCTAGGTAGATTCCCTTACCGGCCGTGAACAATGGCATGCAGCGGCGGGCGCGCATTGGGTCAGGCACTGCGTGCCCGGATGTGTTGGTGCGGAATCATCACCAGCAAACAGATGTGTTGGGGCATGCCACTTTGGCAGCCGCCTGTGTGGGATGATAACAGCTGGCGTTAGGTGCGCAGGCGACGCCGCAGACCGACCAACTGCTCAAGGAAACCCGCCCGCCCGCACTTGGTGTGCCTGGCCCGTCGTGTCATGCCAGCAACAAACAGACCCAAACCCGAACCCGACCTTGACCGCCCGGCGCGCGCCCATGACCCATCACGGCCCACCAGCCGCCGTGCCGGGCCTGCCGGTGGAAGGAACCTAACCTCCTTGATGATGGAGCCGGCCGGAGCCCCCCCGTGCTGGCCTACTGGGACGACGGAGGAGTTTATGGTGGACTCGATGGCGATGCCGGAGGGTTTTATGGGTGACCAGTGCCCGGCACTCCGGCGGCATGGGGATGCACAGTGGAGTGGAGGGCATCAACGTACGCACGCACGTAGGTGTCATCATTGAAGAATGAAGGGAGGACGCCCCGGCCCCTCCCTCGGCTCGGCCGACTCGACCCGTACGATCGGATCGGATCGGGCGGGCGGCACCGTTGGCCGTCCTCTCCATCGACTGCTGCTGGGGCGGGCGGTGGCAGGCAGGGCTGCTGGGCTGGTTTGGGTTTGGGGCTGCCTGCCTTCAATTCACGCATCGATGATGCGGCCATGTACGCCGATCGTGGCCTCTCGCGAGTCGCGACGCTGGTGAGGTGCGTGTCAGCGTGTGTGTGTGCGCACATGGCATGGCATCGATGGCGCACTCACGGTCACGTACGTACAGTTCGCGGTACGTTGCCGTCGGCCACAGTGTCCCCTGCTCTGCTCCCTCCTCCACGCATCCTCATCAAGGCACCAGCAACCACAGTACCGCGCCATCACGGATCGGGATCCCCTCACCTGGCTGGCATGCGCAAGGCAGGGAAGCCAAGCGACGTTTAATTTTGCATCGGATCCAACAGCGGGCACGTAATAAACTCCACGCAATTACAGCCCCCCCTCAAGTTTTTACATGCCTGTGTACTTCTTGGTGTGAATTTAGGGCCTCTTTGCCTCCAAGGTATTCCTGAAGGGAATTTTTTTTTCCTACTAGGAAGTTGATTGATTCATCGGATAAAAATCTTTGTTTTTCTTTCTTTCCTTTCCTTGTCTGTGTGTCTGGAAGAGTTTGCCGAGGTTCTCCTTCAAATCATCTGGTCGTGTATTCTGTACTCCTTGGGGTTTTTCCCCGGTTTTCCTTCTCCCTGATAGACCACATGCGGTTCTTATGCATGGTTAAAACAAAATATTTGTATGCTTTTTTTCTTTGGAGAAGGCAAACATTTTGTTCCCGGCTTATTTCTTCCTCATCCAACTCCGCGATCATCTTAGGTGGGCTGTGGGCATCACCTACAGGTCAGTAAAAAGGCAAAAAGGTAGAAGTCACCCTGGCATGCTCGAATTTTCAGTATCTTCTGTGCATCTTTAACGCCGAAGCCGAGAGTAATAAACCATTTTTTATTTGATGGAAACTAGCACAGAGCCACCCGTCAAGCACATACAAAGGTAAGTCGCATGCCCGACTTTTGCAATATCGGGTCCAACCTTGTGGCCTGTCATGAGGCTTGCATCTCCTCCACATTCATGCTGTTATCCGCGGAAATCCAGTTCACAGCTTTTCATTCCATGAATGGCTTTTCTGAAGTATATAGAGCAATTTTTTTCACACATGTGAACATCGGTTTTCTAATTTTGTGAGCAACTGTTTTCAAATATAGGAACATTTATTATCGCATATATGTGAACACATAACACTTTCTATTTTAAATCTGATTTATAAATTTTGTAGATAATATATAGAAATTTTGATATACTTATATTAAAAAGAAAAAACATTACATGTTCGTGGCGCGGCCCATGAAGAGCTGTTTTACGAAGCTGTTCCTCCAAAAAAAGGAGCACACTGCTATTCGCGCCTCCTACCAGCGCCGCGGGAGCTTCTTCGGCATGCGTGTCACGGCGCGGCGCGCCGGCGTCTTCGGAACGGTGGACTCCCGGCCTCCCAAGTCGCTGGCGGACGCGGCGCGCGCGCTCTGTGGCTGCTCCCACGACAAGGGCATCGCTTCCGGGAACAGGCTGATGGGCGCCCACCTGAGGGCCGGCAGGCCGGGCGCTGCTCGAGAGGTGTTCGACGGAATGCCGCGGCGCGACGTGGTGTCCTGGAACTCCCTCATGGCCGCGCACGCGCGGGAGGGCGCGCACCAGGAGGCTGCATACGCCTTCCTGGAGTTGAGGCGTCGCGGGCTCCGGCCGGACCACACCTCCTTCTCCACCGTGCTGTCCGCCGTCGCGCGGCTGGAGGCTCTGGAGCTGGGGCGATGCGTCCATGGCCTCGCGCTCAAGTCCTGCTCCACGGGTAATGTGTTCGTGGGCGCCTCTCTCGTCACCCTGTACGCCAACTGTGGGGTTTTCGGTTGCCTGCAGCGAGTCTTTGATGACGTCGACACGCCAAATGTGGCCTTGTGGAATGCTCTTCTATCAGGCCTCGTGATGAACCATCGGGTAGCAGACGCCCGCAGGGTTTTCGATGAGATGCCCGGTCGCAATGTCGTGTCCTGGACGGCCATGGTAAAGGGCTATGTTACGGTGCACGAGGTGGAGCTGGCGTTGGAGCTGTTTGACTCGATGCCCGTGAAGAATTCTGTGTCGTGGTGTGTCATGATAGGAGGGCTTGTCCACCATCAGCGATTCAGAGAGGCAGTTGAACTGTTCAGAAGATTGATGCGGAATGGGGAGGAAATGACAAATGCAGTTCTAGTTAAGGTTGTGAATGCGTATGCTGGTCTGAAAAGTATCGGAGGAGGTAGATGCATTCATGGGTTTTCTGTGAAGTGTGGATTTGTTCTTGACCTGATTATCGAGGCATCATTAGTTGCGATGTACTGTAACTCCTTGGACATGGATGAAGCACAATTGGAGTTTGATAAAATGGACAGAAAGCATGTCGGTTCATGGAATGCCATCATATGTGGCTATATTTATGCAGACAAGATTGATGAGGCTAGAGAACTTTTTGATTCCATGACTGAAAGAGATAAGGTCTCGTGGAACTCGATGATTAATGGCTATATCAGAGATGGAAGAATTACTGATGCTACTGAGTTATACTCAAGGATGCCTGAGAAGAACGTGGAAGCAGCTACTGCTTTGATGTCATGGTTTGTAGACAACGGAATGCTAGATAAAGCACGGGATATGTTTTATAGTATGCCCCAAACAGATGTAATGTCTTGCACATCTTTACTCTTTGGATACATGAAAGAAGGATATCTGGATGATGCACTGGACCTTTTCCATAGGATGAACAAAAGGACTGTTGTCACTTATAATGTGATGATAGCTGGTTTTCTTCATCAAGGCGAGGCTACTGAAGCTTACAGGCTCTTCAATGAATCACCTTCTCGTGATTCAGTAACTTGGAGCTGTTTAATTACTGGGCTCGCTCAAAATGGTTTAACTGATGATGCAATTGGGATGTACAAGAAAATGCTATTAACATATGTGCGCCCAAGCGAGTCAGTTGTTTCTAGCCTCATAAGCTGTTTTGCACACTATTCTATGATTGTTCATGGTCAGCAGTTTCATGCCGCAACTATCAAGCTTGGACTCGAGTTATGTTTACCAATTCAGAATTCACTCATTAGCCTATATTGCAAATGTGGCGAAATGGTTACAGCCCAAAATATTTTTGATCAGATGATTAAGAGAGATGTGGTTACATGGAATACAATAATTCATGGATTTGCATTCAGTAGCCTTGGTGAAAATGCTATTGAAATGTTCGAGAATATGAAGAGGGCACAAGTTGATCCCAATGATATCACATTTCTTGGTGTACTGTCTGCATGTAACCACATGAGTCTTTTAGAGGAAGCAAGACATTTCTTTGACACGATGACGCGCGATCATGGAATTGTGCCTAATATAACGCACTATGCTTGCATGGTTGATCTATTTTGTAGGAGAGGCATGGTTGAGGAGGCCGAAGGGTTAGTTAAGTCAATGCCATTTGAACCTGATTCAGCAATATGGACCTCTCTCTTGAGTAGCTGCAGATTGAGTGGCAATGATAAGTTGGCAGAGCATGCAGCAAGTCAGTTAATCGCCATAAATCCTTCTGCTAAAATGCCTTATCTGCACCTCATCAGTGTACATGGATCAACAAATAGATGGGGCGTCATTGATAGTCTAAGAAGTCAAATTAGGAGAACTGCCACTGAGAAAGAAGTTGGTTATAGCTGGATTTAGTGTCCCAGCATGATTCACTGCTGTTGTATTTTTCCAACGGTGGGTCAGTCTGGTACCAAAACACTATGCTGTATACAGTGAGGCACAGCTGGTATATACGACAATATCCACGGTGCAGCCTGTGATCATTTATATGGACATTTTCCACCAAACAGGTAAAATTCTATAAAAACTACTCTTGTATCACATATAACTACCTTCACTTTGGCATCTAAGTCATTGTTCTGATGATACAACTTTTTGTTTACACATCTTATGTAGAACGTCTGAAAGTTCAGGACAGACTCTTGGTGGATAGGTGAACCTGGAAGCATGAAACACATCTGTCAGGTATGATTCAATCGGATTGCATGCTTGTACATATAATGTGTGCCATCATTTAGAGGTAGACTACCTGTGCAACCATTTTTTTTTTGAGTTGATCGGTATAGAATAGCTTCCTTGTTAATTATGTTCAAAAAAGCTCCATGAAACACTATCTCAACTTAATTATTAACAAGAAATTGATGTCTTGCCCTCCAGAGTTTCAGTGCTTGGCTTGTTGTTTCTCTTCTTCCAGGAATACGGCGCAAATTTTGCCAAAGCAGAAACCTTTCAACCAGCTTAATAAGAGTTTGGTCAGCAGAGGGTGGAAGGCGTGGTGCAGGCCAAGACATGTTCAGTTCCATCCCTGCATTTCCGAGCAGCGGTGCCTGTGGGATGTAACCGAGTCTGCAAAAAATACCCAGCCAATCTGTGTGGCATCCACTGAATGGCCTCTGCCCTCCACACCGGCAACACTGTTCAGCAGCAAGGATCATGATGACTGTCCGGCTGAGCACAGGGAATGCGACGGTCACCGTCGCAAGCTACATGGCAGGGCGCAGCTTTAAGGCTCGGGCGAAGCAAAGCTTCACCAGGGAAGTCCATGCCGCAGCGCTCACCGGAGAAGATCTTCGCCTGATGGAAGACCCTGGACCTTTTTTTTTCTTTGCGGGAAGCTGGCTCTCAACCTTTTGGTACTCTTCTTTTAGCTGCTCTTTGTACTAGGCTGGGCAGGCCAAGCCCAGTTTATATTTGCTCGACCTAAAAAAAAAAGAAATTGTCGGTGACAGCCTTTTCTTGTTTAATTCACTTGTTTATTTACTACGTTGACAACTTGGTGAGTCTGAGATGTCAGTATTTTAGTAGGTGGCGGGACTCTTTTTTTCGCTTTTACTATTTATATACCTGATGGCAGAACATTTGTTTCACGTCAGTTGCCGGCCGCGGGATGGCGGGGGGCGACGGTCGGGGGACGAAGGAAGGAGACGGGGACCTTTTTTCATAGCTTTTGAGTGTACGCGGGCCTTTTTACAAAATAAGCACTGTATTACGCACGGGACATCCTTTTTCGGACGGAGGGAGTATTACTGTATGGGTCCTACTGTATGATGCATGGTGGCTAGGAGAAAATGAGAAGGGAACCATAGGAGCGACACGTGCTGACTACAAGTCTGCCGCAAGCTTTGTAAACTCGCACCCGACAGAAAACTCACGCAGCAGTTGTTGCGTGTATCCTCTTGTATAGAAGGGCGCTCGCTCAATTTCCAACAATTTCCCGGATCATTGACGTGGCATTTCCTATTTGACGCCTTCAGCTCCCGTTAACGTGCAATTTATTAACTAGAGCTGAAGAGTCTTACCTGGGCCGACCCATCTATGCGTGCCACGGGAGAGACCCCTTCCGGTTTTGGGAAGTTTCCCGGCCGGTTTGTTTGCTTTTTTAATTTATTTTGGTTTTTCCTGGACCCGTTTTCTTTTGTTCTTTTTCTTTTCTATTTTCTATTTTCTGTATTATTTCCTTTTCCTTTTTTATATTTACTTTTCAAAATGCACAAATTATTTTCAAATGCGATGAAACATTTAATAAAATTGAATAACTCTTTTCCAAAACTGATGAAATCTTTGTTAAAGTTCATGATCTTTTTTCAAAATTTATGTTTTTTCCAAATTGATGAGATATTATTAAAAGTTTGTGAACTAATTCCAAAATCGATGTTTTTTTCTCAAAATTGATGACTTTTTATCATAATCGATGGACTTTTTTTCCAAATTTTTAACTCCTTTTCAAAACTGATGAAGTTTTATAAAATTATTGAACTTTAAAAATAATTTGAACTTGTTTTCATTATCGATGAACTTTTTTTGAATTCATGAACTTTTTTTCCATATTCGTGGAAACTTTTTTTCCAAATCGTGAACTTTTTTGATTTTTGTCAAATGCATGAACTTTTCTGAGTTCCCGAATTTTTTTTGAACTTTTGCGTTTTTGGGATTTTCTGATTTTTTTGAGCGACCAGTCTTTCAGCAGTAGCGACCATTTGGTGCTATTTGTTTGGCGGATGCTACAAATAAGTCAGCTTATTTCTGCCAATTTTAAGTCGCCTCGATAGCCGTTCGATCGGACGCGTCCCCGCCATCCGATCCAGATAGAAACTGGGCCAGGAGCGGCCGTTGCCATCGACAAACCGTTGCAACGACGCTTATGCTGCAACGCAACAAAGGCGGAACATACTGCACCTCACCTGGCCCCCGCAGATCGCGGGCGGTGACGGCTGCCGCTCCCCCACCCCCAGCGGCCCACCCTCCGGCGCCGCTCCGCCGCCAAAACTGAACATCTGCAGGACATCCGGCAATGCCCCGCTGCCCCGAATCATCGCAGCGCGTCTCCCCCGACCCCTGCATCGACCCTGATGGCGCAACATATCTACAGGGATATGCTCGCCTCCGTCTCAGCTCCAACCTCCCATGGATCCGCTGCATCCAGGTGGACGGATCCAACTCCGGCGAGCTACGAAGCACCTGCGGCGAGCAGCTACCGAAATCCGGCGGTGTTCTTCCCAGAAAAACCACCATCCGCAGCTACAGTCAATTCCTCTGCATATTGGGTAAGTTCCTTAGAAAACCCCTAGCGCACATGCTTGCATTATTTGTTGCAATGGAGCTTCAGTTAGTAATTTGACTGTTGATGGAGCTTCAGTTAGTAATGGAGATTCAGTTAGTAATGGAGCTTCAGTTAGTAATGCAGCAGATTCAGTTAGTAATGGAGCTTCAGTTGGTAATGCAGCTTCAATTAGTAATGCAGCAGATTCAGTTAAAGAATTTTAATGGAGCTTCAGTTAGTAATGCAGCAGATTCAGTTAGTAATGGAGCTTCAGTTGGTAATGCAGCTTCAGTATACTGTCGATGAAAAAAATTCAGAAAGAATTTTCAGAAATGTTCAGTTTCATTAGTATTAGTAGTATTATGTTTCCAGTGGTGCATTTGAAAAAAATATCAGAAACAAAAACTGTAGGCTGCTGCAAAAAAATACCAAAAGTTCAGAAAGTTTAGTTTCATTAACTTAACTCCTTCTGCAAAAAAAAAATGAAGAAGTTCAGAAAAGTTTAGTTTTCATTGCCTTGATGATTACAGTGGTGCAGTAGATTGAGATTGTTGTTGTTGAAAAATCCAGAAACCATTGTTTCCACTATGAAGTGTTGAACTGAAAAATTGTGCATGATTGCTTCTTGCTTCTTCCTTCTTCTGTTGAAATGGTAATTACTAACTGATATAATTGAGCATTTACAATACTGTTGCATAGAAGACAAATGGTACTAGTACTAAAATCCCTGATGTATTGACTTTTGTTGGACATTTAGGGTGCTGGTGAAGAGACAGGAGGTGAGGAGAGCTATGCACAACCACATGTTGCAATAAATGGAGGAATGTCTTCATATGCCGGGCACAACTCAACCGCTGCAATGCATGATGATGATCAAGAGGATGATGATATTTCATCTCAGCCGCTTATGCCCTATGTTGGCATGGAATTTGACTCTATTGATGATGCCAAAGAATTTTACAATGAATATGCATTCAAGATGGGCTTTGGCACATGCATTTGCGCTTCTAAAAAAGCCAAAAGAGAGGTCCTCCGACACTTATCAAGAAGGTTTTCTAGTGTGTGCACGCAGGGAAGCCGGAAAGTAAAGGGGACAGTAGCACTTCTTATGAAGGGATCTCAATGGGAGCAGCATCGTCTAGCAAACAGAATTGGTTTGAAATGGATGTCGGCAGCAAGCGTCAAAAGAATCGGCTGCTGCGACATGATTGCAAAGCTCACCTGATTGTTGGGATCAAAGGCAATAAATGGGCTGTATCACATTTTGTTGCAGAGCATACGCACCCTCTAATGCCACAGCGGAGCTTGTACGCTACTACCGCTCACACCGCAAAATCCTGGAAGAAGATAAGGATCTCATAATGACTATGCATGATGTAAACTTCTCAACTTTTTCGTGCATGGGAATGCTTAGAAGGGTGCGTGGCGGAGACCGCAGGATACTACCATATGTCAAGAGGGATGTTTCAAACTTTCGGTCCAAGCTGTGACAAAACCTAAACCTCCGAGACATGGATTTCACAATTCAGTACTTTGAGAGGCGGCAAGCTGAGAACCCTCAATTCTACTATGCAAAAACAGTTGACAAGGAGACCAACTCTGTCACAGGACTCTTTTGGGTGGATGGGAGGACAAGGGCATTGTACCCCAAGTACAAAGATTGTATCTTCTTTGATACAACATTTTGCACAAATCGATACAACATGCCGTTTGCTCCAATTGTTGGAGTGAACAACCACTTGCAAACAATGTTGCTGGGTTGTGCATTGCTGTCAAATGAACAGATTGAACTTTCAAGTGGGTGTTCCAGCATTTTTTGCTTGCGATGAACAATGAATACCCATTGAACATTATGACCGACCAGGACAAGGCCATGGAAACTGCCCTATCTCAAGTGCTGCCCAATACGGTGTATAGATGCTGCAAATGGCACGTCCAACGAAAAGCGCGTGAGAAGTTGGGCAGGATAATGAGTAGGGATGAGGTTTTTGAGCAAGCTTTCTACACTTGCATCAATGATTCTGACACGGTTGATGAATTTGCAGAGAATTGGCAGCACATGATACATTGCTTCGACCTGGTTGACAATAGGCATCTATGCAACATGTGGAAGACTCGTGAAACCTGGGCTCCAACGTTCTTCCGGAACTGTTTTTCCCCTTTACAAGCACTACGGGGAGGTCAGAGGGACTAAACACTACTGGAATTACCTTATTTGCCGTCGCCAATTCTTTGCCGTCTGCTGGCTGACGGCAAAGAAGGTCTTTGCTGTCCGCTTACAGAAAACGGACGGCAAAGAACTGGCTGATGGCAAAGAAGGTCTTTGCCATCAGCCAGTTCTTTGCCGTCTACTAGCGGACGGCAAAGAATTTTTGCCGTTAGCTGGCGGACGACAAAGAGAGAGGTGGGCCCCACTAACGAGCTGCTCAGAAAAAACCTAACGGCCCCCTCTTTGTCGTCTGCTAGCAGACGGCAAAGAGCAAAAAAGCGGTCGGCAAAGGGGCACGGACGGCAAAGAGATAACCTAACTAACGGCTCCCCACCCTGCCCCCTCCCTCTCTCTCTGTTTCTGTCCTCTCTCCCTGACGAGACCGCCGCCACCCGCCGCCGCCGCCGCCACCAGCCACCCCGCCGCCCCCTTGCCCCGTCGCCCCACCACCCCCCGCCGCCCCGTCGCCCCTTGCCCCGTCGCCCCGCACCCCTCCCCTGCGGCGCCCCGACGTCCACCGCACCCCCGCCGCCCCTTCCACGCCGGCCAGCCGCGCCGCGGCCGTCTAGCCGCCCCGCCCCCTTCCTTGCGTGGCCGTCCCCGCCCAGTCCCGCCGCGGCCTCCCCTCCACCGGGCCGCCGCTGCCCCACCCGCCGCGGCCTCCCCCTCCATCGGGCCGCCGCCTCCCCCTCCACCGGCGATCCCCTGCAGGTGAGTGATCTCCCCCCTTTTTTTAGTTTAGTTTCTTTTAGTTAATTTAGTTTCTGTTTTAGTTATAGTTTTACTTTAGTTTTAGTTTCAGTTTAGTTTTAGTTTTATTTTTTGTTTAGTTTATTTTAGATTAGTTTTAGTTTTAGTTTAGAAGAAGAAGAAGAGTAGAAGGAGGAGGAGGAGGGAGGAAGAGGAGGAGGGAGAAGAAGAAAGAAAAGAAGAAGAAAGAAGAAGAAGAAGAAGAAGAAAGAAGAAGAAGAAGAAAGAAGAGGAGGAGGAGGGAGGAACAGGAGGAGAAGAAGAAGAAGAAAAGAAGAAGAAGAGGAAAAAGGAGAAGAGGAAGAGGAAGAGGAAGAAGAAGAAGAAGAAGAAGAAGAAGAAAAGAAGAAGAGAAGAAGAAAAGGAAAAAAGAGGAAAGAAGAAGAAGAAGAAGAAGAAGAAGAAGACACCCTGACATCCCGACCCCGACACCCCGACACCCTGACACCCCGACCCCGACACCCTGACACCACACCCCGACCCACACCCCGACCCCGACACCTTGACACGCCACCCCGACACCCCGGCACGACACCCCGACCCCGACCCCCGACACCCTGACACCACACCCGACCCCGACACCCCGACCCCGAAACAGCACCCCGACCCCGACACGGCACCCCGGCCCCGACACGACACCCACGACACCAGAGGCCGACGGGGTCATATATTTGTGTGAGTTAGGTCATATATTTTTCGATTTTGTTATGGAAAACATCATATATAATTGTGTTGATCAGGTAGATTTAACTGCGCAGTTGTTTCATCGCTGCGATGTTTGATTTAAATGTGCAAGTGATATACATATTATTATTCATGTCGGTATTTTTTTTATGTTGTAGTAATTTCGTTTACTCTTTGTCATGATAGGTGTTGAAAGATGGTGGGCGCTGGTCCGGAGCGTTCCGAGGCCCCTTCTTCGTCGGCGCATGGTGGGAGGTCTTCCATTCCACACGCACCTCTCCGTCGAGCGTTGCTGGACAGTATGGCGACACCGCCGGGCCCTTCTTCGTCGACCGCGGTGCCCAGCAGGGGACGAGGTAAGGGAGGGAAGAAGAGAGGAGTTGGAGCACGTGGTCGCGGGAGAGGAGGTAGGGTGACTGCTAGGGTGCCTTCCTCGCCGCCACCCCCGGCTGTTTCACCCGAGCACGTGACTGCTAGGGTGGACTCGTCCGAGGAGGAGGCTACACGGACTCCGGTCCACGGACCTTCGGCCCACGAGCCTCGGGTCGACGGGCCTTCAGCCCACGAGACCCCGGACGAGCACACGTCTGGATGGGGTACCTGGCCGGATTAGCCTGAGGGGCCAAGTGGCCATGCTGATGATGGCGGGGAGACGACTGATATTGAGGAGGAGGGGGGCACCGTCTACCAGCGTGGTTGTACACGGCTCCCGTCCGTGCCGGCGACCCGCGAGCAGAGGTGGTTGATTTTCCCTGATGGGGAGAGGTAAGTGCATTTAATCTTTTTGTACCTTCTGCATTCATGTTTCTTCAAATATCTAATGCGTTGGCCTTGTCATGCTGCAGGGGTTGGGACCACCATGAGAAAGTCCGCCGGCCCAACTCCGTCCTTGGAGTGCTTTGCCGGCAAAACTTCCCGGGGTTTGTCACGTTGCCTGGTGAGGGTCGGCTTCCAGAGCTTGGATTGAGCTGGGAGCACTACTTGGCTGCCCCGGCCCCGCCGGGTGAGATTATCGACGGTGTCTTGTGCGACACGAGGGCAGACGTGGTGATCAGAAAGTTCTAGGTAATTTCTCCTTTACACAATTAAAAATGTTCAACTAGCTAGTTATTAATTTTACTAATCAATATTGTCTCATTTGATTGCAGACATTCTACAGGTGCGAGGAGGGATACGAGGAGGAAGTGGCAAATGTTATCGATAACGTCTGCAAGCGCCTACTACAGAACTTACGGCACGAGGCTCGGGTGCAGGCTGTTCGAGACTACTACGCCTTGCGTGGTATCAAGAAGCCCAAGCCGGCGTGCCGCGAGAAGTTCCTGAGTAAGGAGCAGTACATGAAGGTAATTCTTAAGGCCTTGCACTTACTTACTTCATTTAGTAATTCATAGCCGTAGCGATCAAGTTTCTATTTGCTAACTTAGGCGCCTCCGAGATGGTGTGCGGATCGGATGGATTGTTGGGAGGTGTTGGTCAATGAGTGGTGCTCAAAAGAATGGCTAGCCGTCCACAACGCGGCCAAGGACAAACGTGCCCAAATGGAAGGTGTGCCACACCATCAAGGCAGCTCCAACTTATATCAGTTCGGGCGGAACTGGGTATGTGGTTTGCTTCATGATTCATGCAATTCATTCATCATGCTAGCTTGAGCCCTTTAATTACTAATTTACTTTGTTTCTCTCTTTCAGGC
Source organism: Triticum aestivum (assembly GCF_018294505.1). Taxonomy (NCBI): domain Eukaryota; kingdom Viridiplantae; phylum Streptophyta; class Magnoliopsida; order Poales; family Poaceae; genus Triticum; species Triticum aestivum. Next base: position 53,105,276 of record NC_057814.1, on the reverse strand, counting down.
ACGCTACAATAAGGCGGATAAGGTGCCAGAGGTGTACGACCTCTATGCCATGGACCATACTGCCTCTTACAAGAAAGTCAAGGCATTCTCTCCGTCTGACCTCGATGATGCAAACAACTTCACCAACATCTCCTCCCACGACAAGCTCGTGAAATATAGAGATCAGGGGAAGGCGAGGAAAGGGGAGGACTTTAACCCGAGCCAGGGTCCCATTGATCCAGAGCTGGTGATGATAGCTGGTGGCGGGAGGTCCCATGGCTCGATAGCCATTGGAGATGGACTTATCCGTTGTCCTAGCACTCTCCCGGAGATCAAGGCACGCCAGTCGAGCTCCGCTCCTGAGGTAAGGCCTCGTGAACGGCCAGTCCAACTCGCCTTTAAGGTTAGTTATACGTACTCAGCTATCTTTCTCCAGTACATTGTGTGCGCTTCCATCAATGATTACAAATGCTAACGAGGAGTGGTGTTGCAGGCTGCTATACAGAGTGAGAGAGATAGAACGGAGAAACTTCTGGCGGAGGCGGCAGCGGGAGTTGGAGGAGAGGACGACAAAGATGTTGGAGGAGGAGAGGGCACAGAATGACATGCAGGCAAGGGCCATGTACGAGCTCCTTGTGGTAAGTTTCTTCTGCAGATTAGCCAAAACATTCATGTAGTGTTTGTCTCATTACTAACTAGTATGACTGAGTCGTCAAAACCAAATGTGCAGTCTGTGTGCGAGAAGTCCGGTCAGACCGCTCTGCCGATGCCAGAGATTGCTCCTGGGACCACGGTGAGTTTAATTTGAATGGACATTACTTGCTAGTCTTAACATTTGAGTGTCATCATGCTAACGAGACATTGGAAATGATCTTTGGTGCAGCGTAACTCCAGACAAGCATCGCACGATCCTTCTCCAGCTACCGGCACGAGCCAGCCCGCTCCTACACCTCCATGATCACGGTAAGTTTCTCTAGTGTTTTGCTTAACAAATGCATAAAGACCTAGACTTAGCTTTATTTCCTCCAAAATGACTTAATAAGCTTACTGACCTCCAAAACCATCCATTTTACCTAAGTTAGCTCTAAAACGATCTATACTTAGCTTTGTTTCCTCCAAAATGACCAAAGTTAGCTCTAATATGCTTAGTTAACTAGGTTTGCTCAATAATGACATGTACTTAGCTTACTTATGTCAAAAATGGCATAATTAGCTTACTTAGCTCATAAACGATCCATTTTACCTAAGTTAGCTCTAAAATGATCCATTTTACCTTAGTTAGCTCATAAACGATCCATTTTACCTAAGTTAGCTCTAAAATGACCCATTTTACCTTAGTTAGCTCATAAATGATCCATTTTTACCCAAGTTAGCTCTAAAATGACCCATTTTACCTAGGTTAGCTCCAAAATGATCCATTTTACTGAGGTTAACTCTAAAATGACCCATTTTATATACCTAGGTTAGCTCCAAAATGACCCATCTTACCTAGGTTAGCTCTAAAATGATGCATTTTACCTAAGTTAGCTCATAAACGATCCATTTCACCTAGGTTAGCTCATAAACGATCCATTTCACCTAAGTTAGCTCACAAACGATCCATTTCACCTAAATTAGCTCATAAACGATCCATTTCACCTAAGTTAGCCCATAAACGATCCATTTCACCTAAGTTAGCTCATAAATGATCCATTTCACCTTAGTTAGCTCATAAACGATCCATTTCAACTAAGTTAGCTCATAAATGATCCATTTCACCTTAGTTAGCTCATAAACAATCTATTTCAACTAAGTTAGCTCATAAATGATCCATTTCACCTAAGTTATCCATTTCACCTAAGTTAGCTCATAAATGACATATACTTCTTCTTCTAGTCTTCTTCTTCTAGTCACCTTTTTCTAACTTTCTTATTTGCCATTTTGCAGATTTCATTCACTTCATGGAAGCTAGCTTGGTATGATGGAGTGCTTGTTTTTTCCTTCATTCTCTTCTAGTATTCTTCTAGCTTGCTATGATGGAACTTGCTATCTTGATGAAACTTTGCATTGTAATATGTATGGATGGAACAATGTGTATGTGCAACTTGCTATGTATGAATGGATAGAACTATATATGTATGTACGATGAAACTTATGTGCTGGATATGTCATATGTTTGCTGTGAAATAGCCCTGTGAAATATATATATATATATGTCATATATATTTGCTGTGAAAATTGTTGGATTTAAAAAAACAGAAAAAGAGGCAATGCAGGCTCTTTGCCGTCTGCCACCGACAGCAACGGGCTCTGTGCCGTCCGCCGCGGACGGCAAAGAAGCCACGTGGCAGCCACCTGTGTTTCCTGGAAGCTGACCCATTTGGTCAGTTTGCCTACAGTGACGGACGGCAAAGCCTTGGTGGGCAGTGATGTTCAACTGACGTCATTTGGCCGACGGCAAAGGCCGCCTACTCTTTGCCGTCAGCCACGGACGGCAAAGACTGCCGTTAGCCACCTAACGGACTAACAACGAATTTATTGCCGTCGGCTTTCTTTGCCGTCAGCCGCTGATGGCAAAGGCCCCTTTGCCGTCCGCTTCAGAAAGCAGACGGCAACGAAGGTCTTTACCGATGCTATCTCTGCCGGCGCCTTTTGCCGTCCGCGGCAGACGGCAAAGGCCTTTGCCGTCCGCCATCCATGCCTTTGCCGTCTGCCTTGGCGGACGGCAAAGTAGCTAATTCCTGTAGTGAATCTCCTACTTCAAGACATTTTTAATCCTCATGACTCGGTGTGGAGGTTTGTGCAGCAGTATGAGGTGCTGCAAGAGACTATGCTAGACCGTGAGGACAACCAAGCTTTCATTGGCGCAGCAACCACAACCCCGCTTTACTCACGGTACAGAATTGAGCGTCAGGCAGTTGGTTTCTACACCCGCAACGTGTTTGGCAAGTTTCAAGCAGAAGTGACTGCCTCCACAGGGTTTGTGATGAACCAAGTTCCTTCTCCTGACATTGGAAGCATGAGATTTGTGCTCTTTTCAAATTACTATGAAGACCCCAAGATATTTACAGTGAATGTTGTGCTGGCAGAAGAGACATTTGAGTGCAGCTGCAATTGTTTTGAGATGAATGGAATCATATGTGCACACATCGTTAGAGTAATGGTCCACCTCAATGTCCAAGCTATACCGCAGCACTACTTGCTAGAAAGGTGGTCAGAACGAGCAACAACACCAACAGGTGGTAGCGGCCATCTTCTCGATTTCGCGCTCCCTTCAAACAATACACTCAAGTACAACTCGTTGTGCAGAAAATTCACATGGTTGGCCTCCCAAGCTTGTAGCAATGATGTTGCCTACAAAATACTAAATGATGCAGCTCATGCGCTTGAGCCCATTATACTTGCAGCAAGGAGAGGGGAACTACCAGAGCAGCAGGAAGCGCAATAGCAGCAACCAGATCAACATCAGAGCACAACACAGGGGGAAGGCAGCAAACAACAATGCATCAAAGGGGGCCAACTCATCAGCAAAAACATCCCCAAATGCAGCAGCTACAAACACCACTTGAACCAAAGCAACAACAGCCAAAACATCCAAGAAAGAAGCAACCAGATTGCCCCACGCAGTAGCAATAAGCGGCTACCACACATGTATAGCACACGATATCGGGGAGGTACCCATGCTTCAAAACCCAGCACGTGTGCCGAAGAAAGGGCGACCGACGGAGAAGTCTAAGAGAAGAAAGACTTTACTTGAGCAATGAGAAGATGCTCAAAAGAAGAAGGCAAAAACAGATGAGAAGAAGAAAGAAACCAAGCCCAAAAGGAAACCTAGACCAAAGAAGAAAACAGATATCTGCTCGTATTGCAAAGAAGATGATCACAGTGTTGTAACATGTGAGTTGTTGAAGGCTGCGATGGCTGTCTAGAAATGCAACTACTGTAACGAGCCTGATCATGCAGTGAAGCATTGTCCCTACCTAAGGGCTGCGATGTCTATGGAGGCTGGTGTCAGTAGAGCAATAGAGCTTAGGCTCTGAAGAACAAATTAAGAGAAGAAAAATGACTGAAAATGCTTTCCTAGAGTGTTTGGTGTCCCTCCATAATGTATACAATCTCAAATGAACTGTCTTTTCATGGTAGTTTTTGTCCACATGAGAAAAAGCCTGCTTCAAACGTGTAAAAAGAAGTCTCTTATTTGAACAACATTTGTGCTTAAATTGTGTGCTGGGCAACCGAGGATACCTATATTTACAGTGCTTATAATGCGTTTAATTTCACAGAATTTTGTTTTGTTTCTGTCTACATAACGGTGTTGGACAAAAATAATGAGGTATTATTAAATTTGTCTATATATTTGTGCTTGCTTATACTGATGGTCCACTGAGACAAACTGAAAATAAGAGCAGAGTCATGGTTGGAAAGCTATCCTGATGCTTCAATGGGAGAACAGAGTTACTGAGTGAACATATTTATGCAACAAAACTTGCACTTCTTGAGTAGAAAAAATGCTCCTTGCGTAAAGAAGCGACGAGTTGGAAACTAAAAATATTCGCTATAGGGGTTCGACTGCTTCCTAGAAGCATTTCAAAAAGAATAAAAAGGAAAAAAATGTGAACATGTATATAAAACCTAGTTAGAAATTAGAACCTATGACATTGGTTTTCAATAAACTCAAAACTATATAAAAATAATACCAAAAAGTGATCGTATATTCATCACATGAGCACATGTTGCATTCGTCTTCGACAAAAAAAGAAAAAAGGTATACTAAAAGAAGCAAGTGAGGGTACAGAAGAAAATTTTCATTAAAATGTGCTATATCAACATCCATACAAGACATGAAAACACGTCAAACCCATGCCAATGGGCGTGTCTAAACAGAAGTACCAATCCAACAAGAGGTTTTGCATCCATTACACTGAGTCTACATTCTTGTTTACAACAAAAGTTGTGAACTACAACCCACAAGATAGTTGAGGACAGACACAAAAGCTCCCTGGAAGAACGAACGAACTCCATCCACCCCCTTGATGTTGATGATGAAAAATGGTCTTCGATGTTCAATCAAAGTTCCAGCAACTTCTTCAACTGGTCTGCAGGGTCCAACGTATTGCTGGGATGCTTGATAAGATCTGCTGCAATACGTTTCCGGAGGTTTGGGATGCAACTCTGTGACAATGGAAATGAAAAAAGGGAATTAAGAATGGATAGAAAGAAAATGGTAAGCTCCTAAGTAGAACAACAGTATGCTCCAATTTGTAGAAAGGGATAAAAATTGGCACCTCATCGAAATGCTTCATGACAACACCATCGAAGTTTCCCAAGAAAATAATTGCATAGAAGCCACAATTATAACTAAAAAAATACATAGAAAGATACAACAAAATCAATAAACACTAACCACCCACAAATTCAAATCTCTGTAATTTGCACAAAAATTACTACAAATAAAAGGCTTACCGCGTTAATTGCTTCGGGTGATCTGGGGTGACCTTCTCAAAGCAATCAAGATCAAAATGAAATGAAGATTCTTTGCTTGCAACTTTCTTTATGTTGGCAATCTGATTGGATGCAACATAATAAAAACAGATTCAAATACTGGAAAAAGAGGGGTTGTTTTCTTTGAATCATACAGGTTTGAAAAAGGATGAAAGAAACAAAATGATAAAGCAAGCAAATATCATTACCACAGTGTCGGTTGCCTTATGGAGCAAATTAACATCCGTGGCGTTCTTGACCGAGTCGAAAACATTGAATTGCTTGTGCAACAAGTTCACAACAACCATCGCCCAATGCTTATTCTGGACGACACTAATGAGGAGCTGGATGCAACATAAAGAAACTAGATATTACATAACATGCTTCAGAAAAATAAGGTGAAAAAATGTCATAGAAGCCAAGAGGAAAAACTTACTAGATCGCTTTTTGAAATATGGTTATTTTCACATGCCCTTCTGAACTCTCTTTCGCAATTCTTGTGATCAAACAAGTCAGGATCCATAGCCAATTGACTTTGAAAAAAAGGGTAAAAATCCAACAAGATAGCACAGCCAGATGAGTTTATGTATGTTGCAAGAAAGTGACAAAAAAGAACCACTAGATGGAGGAAAGACTAACCCCCATAAACACTGAGAATGCAAACTTCTTCGGCTTCTTGTTGTACAACTGCTCCAAGTTGAAAGTTTTCAGATACAGTGTCATTACCTCGCTGCCAAGATCAGCTCATGGCTTTAATGAAGCATGGAAGTTCTGAAGTGATGTGTGGAAACCCTCTATTTCAATGAAATCAGGGATGCAAAACATTTCAACATGGGACAAAGGGACACATGTTGACAGAAAAGAAAAAGGAATAGGAGATTAGTACTATAAAAAGCCACTGACCCGCCATATATTTGGTAAGGGGAACAAACAGAAAAAGGACTCACATTACTTGATCTTTCTTTGCTCTTGGTATTTTGTACCTACTCATCACATACTGCTGGTACAGAGCATCATCTTTTCGGCCGATCTTGATCCTCTTCATCTTTGGAACACCATCAGGAGGCTGGGCCGTTCTTTTCTTAACTGCCTTCTTCACATGAGCACTGCTCCCACTGTTAGCCTCAACAATCTTCTCCCCTGGCTCATGCAACTCAGCTTCCGATCGATCTTGTTGCACTGGCACGAGACAAAAGCAAGAAAAGAGCAAACACATAAAAATGATGAACTAACTACATGGTGTTGCGAGTATGGATACTAAAGTGATCAAAGTACTGATCGTGGGACAACAGTGAAAGATGTCATTGAGTACTAGAGTAAGTACTGATGATATGTTTTCTCGCAAGCGGAGATCATGAAGAGTTCGTTGTAAAATGTTACATCGATACAGTCTTCATCTTTTATCCATGCGATTTTCGATTTAAGTTAAGGGTTTTGTGTAATACACAATATGGTGACACGGTAGTTGGAAATTGTTCCCAACAGGATACTGTGGCGAATTCTATAACAAATGACTAAGTATGTTGACGCTTTAGAAGCGACAAACAAGATGTTGAATCATATAGTTCATTCATGAACTTAGTATGGTTCCAAGATGGCTTTTGTCAATGGGACACTACTGCAGGTAGTTTCTCCATACCTCAGTCTGAGGAATCCAGTTCGACCTGTGATTCACATACATAAAAGCCAAGTCCACACAAAATATGAATTTTGTGAAAGCGTGAAAACGTGAGGATATGCAAAGATACACAAGGAGCTGAAGTCGTCAGATCCGTTGGACATCAGGCTATACCACAAGCGAAGCATTTTCTACACCAGTATGCCATAGTGTCGTCAGATCTTTCAATATGCATTAGCCCCCAAGTGCCAAGTGTCTTTGCTTTGCAAAGTGCTTGGGACTTTAATGTTGCACGATAATTATGCTCACTGTAACCCGGATTTTGTACAGGCTGTCTGCAAAAAAATTGAAGCTGAAATTTCTGATCTGAAGACCCGCCTGAAGACTCAGGAGACTGAGACCCGGAAAGCCAACGCCAAATTCGAGTTCAGTGTTTCTGCACAAGAGAAGCTGAAGAAGAAGTTTGAAACCGAAAGGAAGACTTGGGCCGAGGAAAAAACTGCTTTGGTCAGCCGGGCCGAACAGGCGGAGGCTGCTTTGACAGAGAGAACCGCCGAACTCTCCGGCTTAAAACGCCACGTGTCACAGATGGTCGCCGCAATCTTCGGTAAGTCATTCTGCGGACTTTCAACAAGTTTACCTTCTTTATGCCTCCTAAGCCCCATCATTGCTAGCGGCTTACCTGACGTTGTTAAACAGGTCCTAGAAGCGCCAACCTCAATCAAAATGTGCTGACCAAGCTGAAGGCCGTGTACACCCTGGTGGAGCAACTCTACACCGGGTCACAGCGTGCTTTAGCCGTTGTGGCCCTGTCCAATGAGGTTCCGACTCACCTGGCGGACGTGCTTTGGCGGCTTGCTGTTCTTCCTTAGCGCTTCCAAGAGCTGTGACGGGCCTCTGCAAGAGCCGGAGCCATAGCTGCTCTGAGCCGGGCCAAGGCTTTCCTCCCGGAGCTAGACCCGGCGGAGATCGCGCTTGGATACCCCAGTCTGAAGGAAGACGGTACTCCCTTTGACCAAAAAGATTTTGCTGATTGTGTGAAGAGTGTGCGCCCGGTGGCTACCTTAATTGGGAACGACACCGACCTCACCAAGTATCAGCCGGGCTATGACTCGGAGAATCAGAGGATCCCCACTCCACGCTACGAAGCAATCAGCTTGATCCCTCTGACTCGTAAGCATACCTTCGCCCCAAAAGTTGACCCGGCCGGGTTAATTGACGAGGAGGCTCAGTTTGAAGCTTTGAGCGGCATTGACTGGAAATCGTCAACCTTCCAGGTCATAGGAACAGCCGGAGGAGCGGAGAGGGATGAGCCGGAAGCTTCGACCCAGCAAGCATCTTGACTCTTTAGGCGGCCCATAGTTATGCTTGTTTAAACAATGCCTCACCTTTTGGACTTGGGAGTCTTGTAAGAGAGTAGGACAAACATTTTTACTTTGTCGTGCCATCGTGCACATGTTGAATGCTTAACTCCATTGAAGTTGCTTCCTTATATTCCTCCGGGTCATAATTGATCATTTATTTTCCTTAAGCTCGAATAGCTGTTTTGAACCATCCTGCAAAGAAAACAAATCACAAGTCTCTAGGCGGCTTACCGCACTGAGAATCATAGATCTTATACATATAACCCGGAATATGAATCCAAGTCACCAAAGACTGGTCCTCAATTATATCCTTGATGTAACCATAATAGCATACTTACAGGCCTTCAAGTATACTTCCGGGTTAATAAGGTTGGTACCTCAACTCCGGTTTACCAGTTTTGATAATGCTTATTGTGTGTGACTAACACTGTGAATCAAAGTTAAGTCGGCGGAGTAAGAACCACCGTGCACACTGTTGATACAACCAGAAGAACTTGTTGCAAATCAGAAAATCAAAACTTAGGGGCTTCCGGTTCGAATACGACCTGAGACCCGTCCCAAAGGGGTTAAGCTAAGATTCGAATGCGATCATATAGCCCCCAGTGGGTTTGGCGATGCCGATCAAGAGGGTACCGACAGCTATGTTCTCTTTGGTTCGAATACGACCCATGTTTGAACAGGAAGCCCCCAAATGACCTTGAGAGTTGTTTAACGACACTGATTCGAATACGATCCACGTCGGTTCCCAAAGGGGGTTAAGCTATGATTCAAATATGATCAAGGAAACTCCCTGATGAGCTCGGCAGTGTGCCAATCAAGTGGGTATCGACAGCTATGTTCTCTTTGGTTCGAATACGACCTACGTTTGAACAGGAAGCCCCCAGGTGATTATATTGTTAACGGCTAGATTCGAATACGATCATAAGCCGGATCCACCTCCAAGTGACCATGTGATCTTGTAATGGAAATAACACTTTTACCTTTGGAGGAGAAAAGGACAGAGGTCCTGCTTTATTATTTATCATAATATATACATGGCTATAGAAATATGTACATTATGAGAGCCGGTGGCTCAAGTGTAATAAGGCCGAAGCTGAGCTATGTTCCACGGCCGACGGGTCTCTTCCTCCGACTTGCGCGAATCTTTGTGCTCCCGAACATCGATGAGGTAGTATGACCCGTTGTGCAAGTTCTTGCTGACCACAAAGGGCCCTTCCCAAGGCGGGGATAACTTGTGCGCATCTGTTTGATCTTGGATGAGTCGGAGCACCAGATCACCTTCCTGGAAGACCCGGGACTTAACCCGGCGGCTGTGATAACGGCGCAGGTCTTGTTGGTAAATCGCTGAGCGAGCTGCTGCCACATCACGCCGTTCGTCCAACAAGTCAAGAGCATCTTGGCGTGCCTGCTCATTATCCACCTCAACATAAACCGCCACTCGAGGTGAGTCATGACGAATGTCGCTAGGGAGGACTGCTTCCGCTCCATAAACCATGAAGAAAGGCGTGTAACCCGTAGATCTGTTAGGAGTAGTATTGATGCTCCATAACACGGAGGGTAGCTCCTCTACCCAACAACCCGGCGTCTGTTGAAAGGGACCAAAAGCCGGGGCTTGATGCCTTTCAGAATCTCCTGATTGGCTCTCTCGGCTTGACCATTGGATTGAGGGTGAGCCACTGATGAAACATCAAGTCGAATATGCTCTCGTTGACAAAACTCCTCCATGGCGCCTTTAGACAGATTGGTACCGTTGTCAGTTATGATGCTGTGTGGAAAACCAAAGCGAAATATCACCCTTTTCATGAACTGAACCGCAGTGGCTGCATCACACTTGCTAACTGGCTCTGCCTCAACCCACTTTGTGAACTTGTCAACCGCCACCAAGAGGTGCGTCTTCTTATCTTTAGACCTTTTAAAAGGCCAAACCATATCAAACCCCCAGACCGCGAACGGCCAGGTAATTGGAATCATCCTCAGCTCCTGAGCCGGCACGTGAGCCCGTCGTGAGAACCTCTGACAACCATCACATTTACTGACCAAGTCCTCCGCATCAGCATGAGCCGTCAACCAGTAAAAACCATGACGAAAAGCCTTGGCCACAAGAGATTTTGAGCCGGCATGATGGCCACAATCCCCTTCGTGAATCTCACGTAAGATTTCTTGACCCTCCTCAGGGGAAACACAACGCTGGAACGTTCCAGTAACACTACGGCGATGCAGCTCACCATTGATAATGACCATTGACTTAGACCGCCGGGTTATTTGTCTGGCCAAAGTTTCATCCTCAGGCAAATCTCCCCGGGTCATGTAAGCCAAATATGGTACTCACTACTGGAATCAGCTAATTTGCCATCTGCCAGCTCTTAATGACCATTGACTTAGACCGCCGGGTTATTTGTCTGGCCAAAGTTTCATCCTCAGGCAAATCTCCCCGGGTCATGTAAGCCAAATATGGTACTCACTACTGGAATCAGCTAATTTGCCATCTGCCAGCTCTTAATGACCATTGACTTAGACCGCCGGGTTATTTGTCTGGCCAAAGTTTCATCCTCAGGCAAATCTCCCCGGGTCATGTAAGCCAAATATGGTACTCACTACTGGAATCAGCTAATTTGCCATCTGCCAGCTCTTTGCCGTCTGCTAGCTGACGGCAAAGAATCTCTTTGCCATCAGCTACCCAGAAGCTGACGGCAAAGAAATGGCAGACGGCAAAGAAGCTCTTTGCCATCTGCGGGCTCTTTGCCGTCCGCCAGCGGACGGCAAAGATTCTTTGCCGTCCGCTGGCAGACGGCAAAGAGAGAGGTGGCCCCCACCCCCCGCTCGTTTGGAAAAAACTTAACGCCCCACCTCTTTGCCGTCTGCCAGCAGACGGCAAACAGGCAAAGAGGAGACTACCTAACGGCCCGTACCCCCCCGCCCGTTACTCTCTGTTCTCTCCCTCTCTCTCCTCGCCGACGCGCCCCGCCACCACACATCCCACCCCACCGCCGCCGCCGCCGCCCGCCGCGCGCCGCCGCCCCCAGCACTCGCCGCTGCCCCGGCCCCACCGCCCCGGGGCCCCGCCGCCCCACCGCCCCGTCGCCCCGGCCCCCCGGCGCCCCGCCCCCCCCCGCGCCCCACCGCCCCGGGCCCGGCGCCGCCGCCCAGGCCGCCCCGCACCTCTCCTCCACCGGCCACCTCCTCCACCACCCCGCCCCTCCTCCACCGGCCACCTCCTCCGCCGGCTCTGCCCCAGGTGAGCTCTACCCCCTATTTTCCTTTTTTTTTCTTCTGTTTTTTTAGTTTTAGGTTTAGTTTTAGTTTTGTTTTAGGTCCGCAAACAACACACTAAAAAAAGTTCGTACATAAAGTCTAGTTCGTACATAAATACTAAAAAAACTACTCGGCATCGCTATCGAGGTCAATCACGGTCGGGCCGTTGCCGCCGTCGTCGCTGCTGGACCGGTTCGCGACGTCGTCCCAGTCCACCGGGACGTCGTCCGAATCCTCTTCCTCCTCCGCCGCCGGCGCCTGCTGCCACTCCTGCTGCCACTCCGGCGGCACCTGCTGCCACTCTGGCGGCGCCATCGCCGCCTGCTGCGCCGCCATCGCCGCCTGCTGCGCCGCCTCCTCCTGGGCCTCCAGCGCCGCGGCCGCGGCAGCCTCCTCCGCAGACTGCGCCAGGATCGCGAGGAGCCCGGGCGTGTCCTCCGGGTCGCCGTCCTGCTGGAGCGCCGCCTACTCCGACGGGATCACAACGTCGGCCGGGGCTGCTGGGGCGGGGGTGGGAGGAGGGGGGCGCCCGCGCGGCTGGGAGGGCCCGGCTCCACCAGAGAGATCACCGACAGGGAGCCCTCGGGCGGCGCGCTTGAAGGCGCCGATGACGTTGTCGAACCGCTTGCCCTTCCAAAAATGGCGGCGGCCCTTTCGGTTGTAGCGTCCCCCGGGGTGCGCGCGAAGCTCTGCCTTGGTCGCCGGTACGCCCTGCGTGGGGAATCCGTCCGCGGAGATCCTCCACGGCCGCGGCACCTTCGCCGCCGGTGGCACGTAGAGGCAGAACCGAGCGAGGTCCTCCGTCTGCCCCAACGTGAGGCTCGACGGCCAGTGGCCGCCCGGTGCCGCGCCGTCGGAGTCCGAGTCGCTGGACGCCATCCCACGAAGAGAACGCGCGTGTGAAGAGGGAGAGGAGGGATGGATGGGCGGTGTGACCAAACTCGCCGCGCAGGGCGGGTTTTATAGCGCCAGGGAGATGAGGCGCCGTGGCGGGGCGGGGCGGGGCATTAAACTGCGGCAGGGAGGCGCCGGGCCGCGGAAGATGAGATGGCGGCGTGCGGAAGACGAGATGGCGGCGCGCGGAAGACGAGATGGCAGCGTTGACCGCGAGGCATCGGGGCACGCGGGGCAGGCGAGGCGGCAGCGGGGGGCAGGCGGCAGCGCCTCAGCGGGGGCGGCCGACGCGACGCGACGCGGCGGCCGAGGCGGAAGTGGCGCCACAGGCCGAGGCGGAAGCGGGGGCGGCCGATGCGGCGGGCGAGGCGGAAGCGGGCGAGGCGGAAGCGGACGGCAAAGGCACTAGAAAGTTTGCCGTCCGCGGCGGACGGCAAAGGCCTGCCGTTAGCCACTTAACGGACTGAGAGCACAATTATTGCCGTCTGCTCTCTTTGCCGTCCGCGGCAGACGGCAAAGGGCCTTTACCGTCAGCCGCCAGGAAGCAGACGGCAAAGTAGCTGTTTACCGTAGCCTACTTTGCCGGAGCCTTTTGCCGTCCGCGGCTGACGGCAAAGGCCTTTGCTGTCCGCCGTTCATGCCTTTGCCGTCCGCCATGGCGGACGGCAAAATAGCTGATTCCTGTAGTGACTGTCCAGTTTGGGGTGATGTGGAGAGCCGCCACCAATTGTGCCTCCGGGTCAGGAACAGCCAAGTCTTCTTCTGTAGGCAACTTGACAGAAGGGTTATGTAAGATGTCCAGGAAGGTATTAGGCGGCACCGGCTTTCGCTGGGAGCCCAGCCGGCTTAATGCATCAGCCGCCTCATTCTTCCTGCGATCGATGTGCTCTACTTGGTAACCCTGAAAGTGCCCAGCAATGGCATCAACTTCACGGCGATAAGCCGCCATGAGAGGGTCCTTGGAATCCCACTTGCCTGATACTTGTTGAGCCACTAAATCGGAATTGTCGAAGCACCTTACCCGGCTCAGGCGCATCTCCTTCGCCATCCGAAGACCATGGAGCAAGGCCTCGTACTCATCCGCATTGTTAGTACAAGGAAACATCAACCGTAGCACATAATGAAACTTGTCACCTTTAGGGGAAGCCAATACAACTCCAGCCCCCGAGCCCTCCAATTGCCTAGACCCATCGAAGTGAATAGTCCAATATGTATTATCTGGCTTTTCTTCAGGCACCTGTAGCTCTGTCCAATCGTTGATGAAATCCACCAAAGCTTGAGATTTGACGGCAGTGCGTGGTACGTATTTCAGACCATGAGGCCCAAGCTCTATAGCCCACTTAGCCACTCTTCCTGTAGCTTCTCTGCTTTGGATGATATCTCCAAGGGGAGCAGAACTAACCACAGTCATGGGGTGACCCTGAAAATAATGCTTAAGCTTCCGGCTTGCCATGAACACCCCATAAACAAGCTTCTGCCAATGTGGATACCGCTGTTTGGACTCTATGAGTACTTCGCTGACGTAGTAAACCGGCCGCTGAACCGGATACTCCTTACCCTCTTCCTTGCGCTCCACCACCACAGCCACACTGACGGCTCGTGTGTTAGCAGCTACATACAGTAATAAGGGCTCCTTATCAACCAGAGCAGCAAGGACTGGGGGCTCAGCCAGCTGTCTCTTCAAATCCTCAAAAGCAGCATTAGCAGCATCATTCCAGATAAAATCATCAGTTTTCTTCATCGACTGGTACAGTGGCATGGCCTTTTCACCCAAACGGCTTATAAACCGGCTTAAAGCAGCGATACGACCCGCCAGGCGCTGGACGTCATTTATACACGCCGGCTTAGCCAGAGAGGTGATTGCCTTGATCTTCTCCGGGTTAGCTTCAATGCCTCTATGAGAAACCAGAAAACCCAAGAGCTTGCCTGCAGGAACACCAAAAACACACTTGGCCGGGTTAAGCATCATCTTGTAGACCCGGAGGTTATCAAAGGTTTCTCTCAGATCATCTATCAAGGTTTCCTTCTCCCTGGACTTAACCACAATATCATCCACATAGGCATGAACATTGCGCCCAATCTGGTTATGAAGACAGTTCTGCACGCAACGCTGATAAGTCGCCTGTGCACTCTTGAGTCCAAAAGGCATAGACACATAACAGAAGGCTCCAAAGGGAGTGATGAACGCCGTTTTCTCCTGGTCTTTAACTGCCATTTTAATCTGATGGTATCCAGAATAAGCATCCAGGAAACTTAAGCGCTCACAACCCGCCGTAGCATCGATGATTTGATCAATACGGGGGAGGGCAAAAGGATCAGCTGGACATGCCTTGTTTAAGTCCGTGTAGTCCACACACATCCGCCAGGTGCCATTCTTCTTGAGCACGAGCACCGGGTTAGCTAACCACTCTGGGTGAAAGACTTCAACAATAAACCCGGCCGCCAAGAGCTGGGCCACCTCTTCTCCAATGGCTTTCCGCCTCTCCTCATTAAACCGCCGAAGGAATTGCCTGACCGGCTTGAATTTCGGATCAACATTAAGAGTGTGCTCAGCGAGTTCTCTAGGTACACCTGGCATGTCCGAAGGTTTCCATGCAAAAATGTCCCTATTCTCACGGATGAACTCGATGAGCGCGCTTTCCTATTTTGGATCCAGATTGGCACTGATGCTAAACTGCTGAGATAAATCACCTAGAACGAAATCAACAAGTTTAGTCTCATCAGCCGACTTAAATTTGATTGTCGGCTCATGCTCCGTGGTCGGCTTTTTCAGAGATGTCATATCTGTTGGGTCAACATATTCCTTGTAAAACTTCAACTCCTCTGTTGCACAAACAGATTCTGCATAAGCCGCATCGCCTTCCTCACACTCCAAGGCTACCTTCCGGCTGCCATGAACCATAATGGTCCCATTGTGACCCGGCATCTTGAGCTGCAAATACACGTAACACGGCCGCGCCATGAACTTAGCGTAAGCCGGCCGCCCAAATATAGCATGATACGGACTTCTTATCTTAACCACCTCAAAGGTTAATTTTTCTACCCTGTAGTTGTACTCGTCTCCAAAAGCCACTTCCAGCTCAATCTTGCCCACTGGATACGCCGACTTACCAGGCACCACGCCATGGAAAACAGTATTGGACTGGCTGAGATTCTTATCAATCAATCCCATACGGCGGAAAGTCTCATAATAGAGGATGTTGATGCGCCTCCATCCATGAGAACCTTAGTGAATTTATATCCTCCCACCTGAGGGGCCACCACCAAGGCCAGGTGACCCGGGTTATCAACCCGGGGAGGGTGATCCTCCCTACTCCACACAATAGGCTGCTCAAACCATCTTAAATAGCGTGGAACCGCCGGCTCAACAGCATTTACAGCCCTCTTATGAAGCTTCTGATCTCGCTTACACAGATTGGTGGTAAACACATGATACTGCCCACCGTTGAGCTGCTTTGGATTGGTCTAGTAACCCCCCTGCTGCTGTTGATGACCTTGGCCGGACTGCTGATTAAAGCCCCCTTGACCGTTCTGAGGATTAGAATGTGAGCCGCCGCCCGGGCCATGAAAACCGCCAGCGCCCGAGCCGCCGCCCGAGCCATTGTTGCCATTAAAGGCATTGGAATTCTTAAAGGCCTTCATGATTGCGCAATCTTTCCATAGATGAGTAGCTGGCTTCTCCCTAGAGCCATGCCTTGGACAAGGCTCATTCAACAACTGCTCAAGCGTCGGGCCTGACCCGCCGGCTCGGGGAGGTGGTCTCCCCTTGCGTCGCTGGTTGTTACCCTGTGAGCTGGCGTTGGCCACAAACTCTAGGCTGCCGTCGGCCTTACGCTTGCCACCTCCTTGGTTTGCCGGGTTATGCTGAGGACCCTTGCCATTGCCGTTCTTCTTTCCCTTCCCTGTCCTTTCATCATCCGACGCGGGGTCCTTGGTACTATCAGAGTCGGCATACTTGACGAGAGCCGCCATCAGCATACCCATATCATTGCAATCACGCTTGAGCCGCCCGAGTTTCATCTTCAGGGGCAAGAAACGACAATTCTGTTCCAACATTAAGACTGCAGAGCCGGCGTCCATCTTATCAGATGAATGTATTATCTCTTTGACCCGGCGAACCCAATGGGTTGTAGACTCACCCTCCTGCTGCTTACAGTTAGTCAAATCCACAATTGACATAGACTGCCTACAGGTATCCTTGAAGTTTTGGATGAACCGGGCTTTCAGCTCAGCCCAAGACCCGATAGAATTGGGTGGCAGCCCTTTCAGCCAAGTGCAGGCGGTCCCATCTAACATCATGGTGAAGTACTTGGCCATCGCCGCTTCGCTAACCTCCAGCAACTCCATGGCCATCTCGTAACTCTCGATCCAGGCTCCGGGTTGTAGATCAGCTGTGTAGTTAGGCACCATCCTAGGCCCTTTGAAGTCCTTGGGTAGGCGTTCACTGCGAAGAGCCGGAACCAGACAAGGGACACCTCCGGTCCTCGCAGGTATACCCACGTCGACGGAAGCCGTCGGGTAAGCCGGGGGTGGTTGGTAAGCCGTCAACTGAGGCATCTGCTCCTCCTCTTGCCGTGCTCGGTCTTGGTCTACCGCATGAAGAGCTCCATTATGAGCCGGGCCGTGGCCAGGAGGCAAGTTATGGCGTCGGACATTACTTGAGCCGGTCGCTGAGGCTATGTGTCTGCTATAACTCGGACTCCGGCCTGGACGAGGGGTTGAATGAATCCTGTCCCGGCTGTAAGAATACGCCTCTTGCTGCGCCAGAGCCGTCTGAAGGAGTTCTCTGACCCGGCGGGTTTCAACCGCTGTTGGAGAGTCACCGTCAATTGGGAGAGCCGCCAGCCGCGCCGCCGCGGCGACCATGTTTTCCAACGGGTTGGCATAATGACCCAGGGGTATTGGCACATACTGAGGTGGGGCAGGGTTCACCCGGGGAGGCCCCATCACTTGGGGTTGAATTGGTGTTCCAGTCCCGGGTGTTATGATCTCTGGCGGGTTACTAGGCCCTGCACCAGGCGTGTTGAAGAGGTTTCGAGGATCGTAAACCGGAGGGAGTCGAGATTGGGTCTTGTGGTGGCTCCTTCTCATGACCTCATGGGACGCGTTTTGATCCATCGTGAGACGGAAAGATTGTGCCTGAATCAGCTGAGTTTGGGCGTCGAGAGCCGCCCTCTCCGCAGCCATCCTAATCCCTTCCGCCGCCAGATCCTCCTTGGCTTTTACTAGATCTAACTTCAACTGTGCCACCTCCGCGTCGTGCTGAGCTTGATCCACCGGGTCAACCGTAGCGGTCAACAGGGCCGTCATCTTGTCCGTGAGATCCATTAGCACCTGAGTCGGCGAGGGCACCGGGTTTCCTGACCCGGCGGCAGGGTTTTGAACAGGCTGTGCACCGGCCATAAAGATTCCAACCCGGCTTGGCGGCTCAAAAGGGTCCGGAATACTGTCGCTGTCGGAACAGCCCCCGAGCCTGCCATCCTGGAGTTGATATAACGAGTTTGACTCATCCGTAGCCGACTCGCCGTCAGAGCTGGCGGCCGTCTCATCACCAGATCCAGATCCTTTGGAGAGTCCTCCATGGACACATCCCACGAAAGTGTGCTTCAAGGCAGGTAGAGCCCGGGCGGGTCGTGGACGCTGAGCCGTCTCGATGAGATCGGTGCAGAGCTCCGGCTCAAGACCCGGCTCACCAATTTTGCCAATGAAGACATGGATTCCGCCGAAGGGGACCCGGTACCCGTACTCGATTGAGCCGGCGTCGGGGCCCCAGGTCGCATCGTCAATGTAGAGCTTGCCGCGATGACTCTTGGTCATCCGGCCCACAGCGTATCCCTTGAGCCCTTCGAAGCCGCCCTTCAAGAACTCAAATCCACCATGCGCTGGCCCCACGGTGGGCGCCAACTGTCGTGGAATTGTCACGGCAGATGTCCTAGTGTGAGGACTTAGTCGTGAGGCCAACGCATCTTTGTAGTAGCTTGAGAGGGGTTGAGCGGAATCGAGAGACGCAACACAAGACAAGGATTTAGACAGCTTCGGGCCCCGGGAAACATCATCCGGTAATAGCCCTACATGCTGTTTGTGGTTAGGTCTCATTATGATCATGAGAGAGTCGCCAGCTTGGCCGGCTCTTTGTGTCTAGCCCTAGAGATCGTTTCTTATTGCCTGTCCCTCTTTGGGGTGCCATGCCCCTCCTTATATAAGTTAGAGGGGTGGGTTACATGCGGAGTCCTAGTAGGACTAGGACTAGTCTATCTTTTCTTACAAGTTGAATACAAGTCCGGGTCTTGCTTCCTCGTAAAGGAAATATTCGTCATCCCTTTCTCCTTAAGCCGGCCCACCAGAGTATAAGCCAGCCTGCTGGGCCTTGGGCCTTGTCGTCCGCCTGATCCGCCGTTGGGGTTATCAGTAAGTCCCCAAATACTCGCCGGGTCTCTGTGAGCCGCCAAGTCCGGCCGGGTCTTACTTCCGGCCGGGTCATACCGCGTGGTATATCCCCGATAGTAGTGCATTAGCATTGACTAGATATTGACTCTAGTGCAAGTGGGAGTCTGTAGGAGATATGCCCTAGAGGCAATAATAAATGTTATTGATTATCTCCCTGTTCATAATTAGGTTTATGTTCCATGCTATAACTGCTATGGTTCTCGAGTCTGCAAATAAAACGAGGCTCGGAGGAAGACTCATATGCACGTGTGGAATAATAAACGATAAAATGTATTCCTAGTCTGGCCTCTAAGACTAGCTCAAGTGTTGCATGATGGTTCTGTTTTCCTGATCATGGGCATGTCTATGCCAGCAACTTTGAGGGCACAATGTTAGAAGAACATTTGTGTTGAATCGACCCGAATTGATGTTATGCTATGAGATACATTCGTCACAAGTTAATGCTTAATAACACAGGAAGTTTATGTTTGCATAATTCCTTAGACCATGAGAGTATCGAGTTTCTTCATGCTTGCTTCATGAACTTTGGGGTTTGTTAAACGTCATCCGTAAATGGGTGGCTATTACGGCGGCTTACGGGTTCATGGAAAGGTATGTTAAGTAACTTGATAGCTCAAGATTGGGATTTGCTCCTCCATCGATGGATAGATATCTCTGGGCCCTCTCGGTGTTACGATATCCATCATCGTCTGGCCAGACAAAGGGTGATTTGATCACGGGTATGCCGGAACACGGAACAAGAAAAGAGAACAATATCGGTAACGAGGTAAATGGCATAGTGGACAAGGAGTTGATCCACAGGGATGCCAACATGTCTCACCTCGGGTATTCATAACATATCGCGGAGCAACAGGAATAACACACATCAACTGGAGGTTCACTCGAATATTCATTCGTGTGGGTATAGGGGTCAATATGGGTGTCCACGGCTCCGATGTTGATCATTGATCGGAAGGGGTTCCGGGTCATGTCTATACTTCACCGAACCTATAGGGTCACATGCTTAAGGGTCATCTATCCGCTGAATACTAGACAGGGAGTCTGAGAGAAAGTTTTCGGAAAAAGTTTTTCGGAGACATCAGAAAAGTTCTGAAAACAGAGGTCACCGGATGAGTTCTGGTGAAACCGAAAAAGTTGTTTCGGGGTATGCCATTAAGTCAAAATGGTTTTGGCACATGCCTGATAATTCTTGGAGGGTGCCAGAATCATTCTGGAAACTTTATGGAATTTTCAGAAATAAAAACCGGAAATGTTTCGGAGCTGCCGGAACCGGTTCAGATGCTTTTCACAGATGAAAATCACTAAACTGGAATTGTTCCAGAACCTGTTGAAGATCATTATGGTGGGTACTGGAAATGTTCTAAGCCCACATGAATATTTTCAGTTCGAACGGACGCCAAAAAATGTCGTCGTGAATAGTGAAAGTGCTTTTTGGGATATTTTATGGAAAGCCATTATTTTGGGCTTTGTCCCAAGATCTTTTGGGATGACATGGATGGATAGGAAGGTGGTGGAGCCACCCAAGAGGGCTGCCAATTTCGTTGGTGCCATTGGGGGGCCCCCATGAGGCTTCCTTCCACCATTTGGTGCTCCACTTGCCTCCCCATTTTGCCGTTATGTATGACATAAAGCATGGGCACTTTTGGTATTTGAGGAGGCACACTAACCCTTGGTTTTACTATAAATAGGAGGTGAGGGGCTGCCCAAACCATCATCCCTTCTCACATACAAGTGCCATGCATGATATGGCTTCTCTCTCCTTCCCAGCGAAATAGTTTCGTAGAGCCGAAAGGCTGTCTGGGTTCCGGTGGGAACTAGTTCTGGCCGGCGAAGCCCTGCCGGATAGATGACACCGTATGTGTGCAACCCCGTAGAGAGGTCGTAGTTTTGATCCTTTTGCCCGAGGGGCTCTTTTGAGAGTGCCCCCCGAAGGGCTGTCCAAGTGACGGTCCAAGTTCTGTGTATCCTCCCGAAGGGCTATCCGAGTGACCGTCCGAGTTTTGAGGGTCCTCCCGAAGGGCTGTCCGCGACACCGTCCGAGGGACTGTCTGACCGCCTCCTGGAGGGCTGTCCGTAGGGAAGATGAGGGTATACATCCTCGCGGTTGGGAGGTTGTAAATCCTAGCTGCGGGGATCTGCACCGCCGTTCGTCATCGACTCTACTTCCGCTGCGCTACAAGTCGGTAATGAAAAAGATCAAACCATGTATGCAGTCTCCATAGTGGTCCTGGGCTGTGTTGGGGAACGTAGCAGAAATTCAAAATTTTCTACGCATCACCAAGATCAATCTATGGAGTAACTAGCAACGAGAGAGAGGGGAGTGCATCTTCATACCCTTGAAGATCGCGATGTGGAAGCGTTGCAAGAACGCGGTCGGTGGAGTCGTACACGAAGCGATTCAGATCGCGGCCGAATCCGATCTAAGCACCGAACAACGGTGCCTCTGTGTTCAACACACGTGCAGCCCAGTGACGTCTCCAGCGCCTTGATCCAGCAAGGGAGAGGGAGAGGTTGGGGAAGACTCCGTCCAGCAGCAGCACGACGGCGTGGTGGTGGTGGAGGAGCATGGCACTCCAGCAGGGCTTCGCCAAGCACTGCGAGAGACGAGGAAGGAGAGGGGTAGGGCTGCGCCAAGAGAGAGGGAGACTCGTGTCTATGGCAGCCCCAAAACCCCCACTATATATAGGGGAAGGGGAGGGGCTGCGCCCCCATCTAGGGTTCCCCCCTAGGGGTGGCGGCCAGCCCTAGATGCATCTGGGGGAGCGGCCAGAGGGGGAGAGAGGGGGGGGGCGCACCCTAGGTGGGCCTTAGGCCCATCTGAGCCTAGGGTTTTCCCCCTTCCCCCCTTCCCTGCGCCTTGGGCCTCTTGTGGGAGGCGCACCAGCTCACCTAGGGGCTGGTCCCTTCCCACACTTGGCCCACGCAGGCCTCCAGGGTTGGTGGCCCCTCCCGGTGGACCCCCGAACCCTTCAGGTGGTCCCGGTACGTTACCGATAATGCCCAGACACTTCCGGTGTCCAAAACGGGACTTCCCATATATAAATATTTACCTCCGGACCGATTCGGAACTCCTCGTGACGTCCTGGATCTCATCCGGGACTCCGAACAACATTCGGTAACCACGTACATCTATTCCCTATAACCCTAGCGTCATCGAACCTTAAGTGTGTAGACCCTACGGGTTCGGGAATCATGCTGACATGACCGAGACATCTCTCCGGCCAATAACCAACAGCGGGATCTGGATACCCATGTTGGCTCCCACATGTTCCACGATGATCTCATCGGATGAACCACGATGTCGGGGATTCAATCAATCCCGTATACAATTCCCTTTGTCAATCGGTATGTTACTTGCCCGAGATTCGATCGTCGGTATCCCAATACCTCGTTCAATCACGTTACCGGCAAGTCACTTTACTCATTCCATAATGCATGATCCCGTGACTAACTACTTAGTCACATTGAGCTCATTATGATGATGCATTACCGAGTGGGCCCAGAGATACCTCTCCGTCATACGGAGTGACAAATCCCAGTCTCGATTCGTGCCAACCCAACAGACACTTTCGGAGATACATGTAGTGTACCTTTATAGCCACCCAGTTACGTTGTGACGTTTGGTACACCCAAAGCATTCCTACGGTATCCGAGAGTTGCACAATCTCATGGTCTAAGGAAATGATACTTGACATTAGAAAAGCTCTTAGCAAACGAACTACATGATCTTGTGCTATGCTTAGGATTGGGTCTTGTCCATCACATCATGCTCCTAATGATGTGATCCCGTTATCAATGACATCCAATGTCCATGGTCAGGAAACCATAACCATCTATTGATCAACGAGCTAGTCAACTAGAGGCTCACTAGGGACATGTTGTGGTCTATGTATTCACACATGTATTACGGTTTCCAATTAATACAATTATAGCATGAACAATAGACAATTATCATAAACAAGGAAATATAATAATAACCATTTTATTATTGCCTCTAGGGCATATTTCCAACAGTCTCCCACTTGCACTAGAGTCAATAATCTAGTTCACATCACTATGTGATTGCAATGAATCCAACACCCATGGTGTTTTATCATATCTCGCTTGTGAGAGAGGTTATTAGTCAATGGGTCTGAACCTTTCAGATCTGTGTGTGCTTTACAAATCTCTATGTCATCTCCTAGATGCAGCTACCACGCGCTATTTGGAACTATTCCAAATAACTGCTCTACTATACGAATCCGGTCTACTACTCAGAGTCATCCAGATTAGTGTCAAAGTTTGCATCAGCGTAACCCTTTACGACGAACTCTTTTACCACCTCCATAATCGAGAAAATTTCCTTAGTCCACTAGTTACTAAGGATAACCTTGACCGCTGTCCTATGATCCATTCCTGGATCACTCTTGTACCCCTTGACTGACTCATGTCAAGGCACACTTCAGGTGCGGTACACATCATAGCATACTGTAGAGCCTACGTCTAAAGCATAGGGGACGACCTTCGTCCTTTCTCTCTCTTCTGCCGTGGTCAGGTATTGAGTCTTACTCAATACTCACACCTTATAACACAGCCAAGAACTCCTTCTTTGCCGATCTATTTTGAACTCCTTCAAAATCTTGTCACGGTATGTATTCATTTGAAAGTACTATTAAGCGCTTTGATCTATCCTTATAGATCTTGATGCTCAATGTTCAAGTAGCTTAATACAGGTTTTCCATTGAAAAACACTTTTCAAACAACCCTATATGCTTTCCAGAAATTCTACATCATTTCCGACCAACAATATGTCAACAACATATACTCATCAGAAATTCTATAGTGCTCCCACTCACTTCTTTGGAAATACAAGTTTCTCATAAACTTTGTATAAACCCAAAATCTTTGATCATCTCATCAAAGTGCATATTCCAACTCCGAGATGCTTACTCCAGTCCTTAGAAGGATCGCTGGAGCTTTGCATACTTGTTAGCATCTTTCAGGATTGGCAAAACCTTCTGGTTGTATCACATACAACCTTTCCTCAAGAAAATCGTCGAGGAAACAATGTTTTGACATCCTATCTGCAAGATTTCATAAATAATGCAGTAACTACTAATATAATTTCAACAGACTCTTAGCATGGCTACGAGTGAGAAAGTCTCATCGTAGTCAACTCCTTGAACTTGTCGGAAAACATCTTAACGACAAGTCGAGCTTTCTTAATGGTGATACTTACCATCATTGTCCATTTTCCCTTTTAAAATCCATCTGTACCCAACAGCCTTACGACCATCAAGTAGTTCTTCCAAAGTCTATACTTTGTTTTCATACATGGATCCTCTCGGATTTTATGGCCTCGAGCCATTCGTCGGAATCCGGGCCCACCATCGCTTCTCCATAGCTCATAGGTTCATCGTTGTCTAATAACATGACTTCCAAGACAGGATTACCGTACCACTATCAAGTAGTACGCATCCTTGTCGACCTACAAGGTTTGGTAGTGACTTGATCTGAAGTTTCATGATCACTATCATCAGCTTCCACTTCAATTGGTGTAGGCGCCACAGGAACAACTTCCTGTGCCCTGCTGCACACTAGTTGAAGTGACGGTTCAATAACCTCATCAAGTCTCCACCATCCTCCCACTCAATTCTTTCGAGAGAAACTTTTCCTCGAGAAAGGACCCGATTCTAGAAACAATCCCTTTTGCTTCCAGATCTGAGACAGGAGGCATACCCAACTGTTTTTGGGTGTCCTATGAAGATGCAATTATCCGCTTTGGGTTCGAGCTTATTAGCCTGAAACTTTTTCACATAAGCATCGCAGCCCCAAACTCTGAAGAAACGACAGCTTAGGTTTCTCTAAACCATAGTTCATACGGTGTCGTCTCAACGGAATTGCGTGGTGCCCTATTTAAAGTGAATGCGGTTGTCCCTAAAGCCTAACCCATAAACGATAGTGGTAATTCGATAAGAGACATCATGGTATGCACTATATCCAATAGGGTGCAGTTACGATGTTCGGACACACCATCACACTATGGTGTTCCAGGCGGTATTAGTTGTGAAACAATTTCCACAATGTCTTAATTGTGTACCAAACTCGTAACTCAGATATTTATCTCTATGATCATATCATAGACATTTTATCCTCTTGTCACGATGATCTTCAACTTCACTCTGAAATTACTTGAACCTTTCAATATTTAAGACTTGTGTTTCATCAAGTAAATATACTTAGAATCTACTCAAATCATCTGTGAAGTAAGAGCATAACGATATTCACTGCGTGCCTCAACACTCATTGGATTGCACACATCAAAATGTATTACTTCCAACAAGTTGCTCTCTTGTTCCATCTCACTGAAAACGAGGCCTTTCAGTCATCTTGCCCATGTGGTATGATTTGCATGTCTCAAGTGATTGAAAATCAAGTGAGTCCAAACGATCCATCTGTATGGAGTTTCTTCATGCATATATACCAATAGACATGGTTTGCATGTCTCAATCTTTTCAAGAATGAGTGAGTCCAAAGATCCATCAACATGGAGCTTCTTCATGCGTTTTATACCAATATGACTCAAATGGCAATGCCACAAGTATGTTGTACTATCATTACTATCTTATATCTTTTGGCATGAACATGTGTATCACTACGACCGAGATTCAATAAACCATTCATTTTAGGTGCAAGACAATTGAAGGTATTATTCAAATAAATAGAGTAACCATTATTCTCCTTAAATGAATAACCGTATTGCGATAAACATAATCCAATCATGTCTATGCTCAACGCAAACACCAAATAACAATTATTTAGGTTTAACACCAATCTCGATGGTAGAGGGAGCATGCGATGCTTGATCACATCAACCTTGGAAACACTTCCAACACATATCGTCATCTCACCTTTAGCTAGTCTCCGTTTATTCCGCTGCGTTTACTCCAAGTTACTAACACTTAGCAACCGAACCGGTATCTAATACCCTGGTGCTACTAGGAGTACTAGTAAAGTACACATTAATATAATGTATATCCAATATACTTCTGTCGACCTTGCCAGCCTTCTCATCTATGAAGTATCTAGGGTAGTTGTGCTTCAGTGACCGTTCCCCTCATTTCAGAAGCACTTAGTCTCGGGTTTGGGTTCAACCTTGGGTTTCTTCACTAGAGCAGCAACTGATTTGTCGTTTCATGAAGTATCCCTTCTTGCCCTTGCCCTTCTTGAAACTAGTGGTTTTACTAACCATCAACAATTGATGCTCCTACTTGATTTCTACTTTCGCGGTGTCAAACATCGCGAATAGCTCAAGGATCGTCATATCTATCCCTGATCTGTTATAGTTCATCACGAAGCTCTAGTAGCTTGGTGGCAGTGACTTTGGAGAACCATCACTATCTCATATGGAAGATTAACTCCCACTCGATTCAAGTGATTGTAGTACTCAGACAATCTCAGCACATGCTCAACGATTGAGCTTTTCTCCCTTAGTTTGTAGGCTTAAGAAACTTGTCAGAGGTCTCATACCTCTTGATGTGGGCACTAGTCTGAAATCCCAATTTCAGTCTTTGGAACATCTCATATGTTCTGCGACGTTTCAAAAACGTCTTCGGCGCCTCAATTCTAAACCGTTAGCATTACGCACTGAACTATCACGTAGAAAACGTGTATGTTAGATGTTCGCAACATCCACAGACGACGCTCAAGGTTCAGCACACCGAGCGGTGCATTAAGGACATAAGCCTTCTGCGCAGCAATGAGGATAATCCTCAGTTTACGGACCCAGTCCGCATAATTGCTACTATCAACTTTCAACTAAAATTTCTCTAGGAACATATCTTAAACAATAGAACTAAAGCGTAAGCTACGACATAATTTGCAAAGACCTTTTGACTATGTTCATGATAATTAAGTTCATCTGATTATTTAATGAACTCCCACTTAGATAGACATCCCTCTAGTCATCTAAGTGATACATGATCCGAGTCAACTAGGCCGTGTCCGATCATCACGTGAGACGGACTAGTCATCATCGGTGAACATCTTCATGTTGATCGTATCTACTATACGACTCATGTTCGACCTTTCGGTCTCTTGTGTTCCGAGGCCATGTCTGTACATGCTAGGCTCGTCAAGTCAACCTAAGTGTTTTGCATGTGTAAATCTGGCTTACACCCGTTGTATGTGAACGTTAGAATCTATCACACCCGATCATCACGTGGTGCTTCGAAACAACGAACTTTCGCAACGGTGCACAGTTAGGGGGAACACTTTCTTGAAATTTTAGCGAGGGATCATCTTATTTATGCTACCGTCGTTCTAAGCAAGTAAGATGTAAAAACATGATAAACATCACATGCAATCAAATAGTGACATGATATGGCCAATATCATTTTGCTCCTTTTGATCTCCATCTTCGGGGCGCCATGATCATCATCGTCACCGGCATGACACCATGATCTCCATCATCGTGTCTTCATGAAGTTGTCTCGCCAACTATTACTTCTACTACTATGGCTAACGGTTTAGCAATAAAGTAAAGTAATTACATGGCGTTATTCAATGACACACATGTCATACAATAAACTAAGACAATCCTATGGCTCCTGCCGGTTGTCATACTCATCGACATGCAAGTCGTGATTCCTATTACAATAACATGATCAATCTCATACATCACATATATATTTATATATCATTCATCACATCCTTTTGGCCATATCACATCACACGACATATGCTGCAAGAACAAGTTAGACGTCCTCTAATTGTTGTTGCGAGTTTTTACGTGGCTGCTATAGGTTTCTAGCAAGAACGTTTCTTACCTACGCCAAAACCACAACGTGATATGCCAATTGCTATTTACCCTTCATAAGGACCCTTTTCATCGAATCCGATCCGACTAAAGTGGGAGAGACAGACACCCGCTAGCCACCTTATGCAACTAGTGCATGTCAGTCAGTGGAACCTGTCTCACATAAGCGTACGTGTAAGGTCGGTCCGGGCCGCTTCATCCCACGATGCCGCCGAACCAAGATAGGACTAGTAACGGTAAGCAAATTGAACAAACCATCGCCCACAACTACTTGTGTTCTACTCGTGCATAGAATCTACGCATAGACCTAGCTCATGATGCCACTGTTGGGGAACGTAGTAGAAATTAAAAATTTTCTACGCATCACCAAGATCAATCTATGGAGTAACTAGCAACGAGAGAGAGGGGAGTGCATCTTCATGCCTTTGAAGATCGCAATGCGGAAGCATTGCTAGAACGCGGTCGGTTGAGTCGTACACGAAGCGATTCAGATCGCGGCAGAAAACAACGGTGCCTCCGCGTTCAACACACGTGCAGCCCGGTGACGTCTCCCGCGCCTTGATCCAGCAAGGGAGAGGGAGAGGTTGGGGAAGACTCCGTCCAGCAGCAGCACGACGGCGTGGTGGTGGTGGAGGAGCGTGGCACTCCAGCAGGGCTTCGCCAAGCACTGCGAGAGACGAGGAGGGAGAGGGGTAGGGCTGCGCCAAGAGAGAGGGAGACTCGTGTCTATGGCAGCCCCAAAACCCCCACTATATATAGGGGAAGGGGAGGGGCTGCGCCCCCATCTTGGGTTCCCCCCCTAGGGGTGGCGGCCAGCCCTAGATGCATCTGGGGGGGGGGGCAGAGGGGGAGAGAGGGGGGGCGCACCCTAGGTGGGCCTTAGGCCCATCTGAGCCTAGGGTTTCCCCCTTCCCCCCTTCCCTGCGCCTTGGGCCTCTTGTGGGAGGCGCACCAGCCCACCTAGGGGCTGGTCCCTTCCCACACTTGGCCCACGTAGGCCTCCGGGGTTGGTGGCCCCTCCCGGTGGACCCCCGAACCCTTCAGGTGGTCCCGGTACGTTACCGATAATGCCCAGAACACTTCCGGTGTCCAAAACGGGACTTCCCATATATAAATCTTTACCTCCGGACCATTCCGGAACTCCTCGTGACGTCTTGGATCTCATCTAGGACTTCGAACAACATTCGGTAACTATGTACATATATTCCCTATAACCATAGCGTCATCGAACCTTAAGTGTGTAGACCCTACGGGTTCGGAAATCATGCAGACATGACCAAGACATCTCTCCAGCCAATAACCAACAGCGGGATCTGGATACCCATGTTGGCTCCCACATGTTCCACGATGATCTCATAGGATGAACCACGATGTCGGGGATTCAATCAATCCCGTATACAATTCCCTTTGTCAATCGGTATGTTACTTGCCCGAGATTCGATCGTCAGTATCCCAATATTCAATCACGTTACCGGCAAGTCACTTTACTCGTTTCGTAATGCATGATCCCGTGACTAACTACTTAGTCACATTGAGCTCATTATGATGATGCATTACCGAGTGGGCCCAGAGATACCTCCGTCATACGGAGTGACAAATCCCAGTCTCGATTCGTGCCAACCCAACAGACACTTTCGGAGATACTTGTAGTGTACCTTTATAGCCACCCAGTTACGTTGTGACGTTTGGTACACCCAAAGCATTCCTACGGTATCCGAGAGTTGCACAATCTCATGGTCTAAGGAAATGATACTTGACATTAGAAAAGCTCTTAGCAAACGAACTACACGATCTTGTGCTATGCTTAGGATTGGGTCTTGTCCATCACATCATTCTCCTAATGATGTGATCCCGTTATCAATGACATCCAATGTCCATGGTCAGGAAACCATAACCATCTATTGATCAACGAGCTAGTCAACTAGAGGCTCACTAGGGACATGTTGTGGTCTATGTATTCACACATGTATTACGATTTCCAGTTAATACAATTATAGCATGAACAATGGACAATTATCATGAACAAGGAAATATAATAATAACCATTTTATTATTGCCTCTAGGGCATATTTCCAACAAGCTGGTGCATAGGTCGGAAACTTTTTGTATTCTGTCGCGTTCCCTTACAGTGGCATCATGAGCCGTGCTATGCGTAGATGCAGGTTGCGATCTCGAATACATAGAGATGTATGGGTATTGCATAATATAATTAGGTAGTAGATGAGATCTATTGCTGAAAATTATTTATGCGGGTGACAGATGAAATCTGTTACCCGATGTTCTTGTAGCTTCTCTGGAATTTGCATATTTCTGATCTTGATAACAGTATGGTGGAGTTTCAATGTTCTGGCAATCTGCGATCCTGATTGATCAACGAAGTGCTAACAGTTCATTGAATTCCATCGTAGTTAAAAACAAAGATGAAATTTAGCAGACGAAAGGGCAATGCAGATATGATCTGCACGGGGGTCATGCTTATGACGAAGTTCAGTATGGGGCTCGAGATTTTATTATCTCGTGTTTCATACACCCCGCAATGCTAATCTAGCGACATGGATAATCATACTTGATGATGGACGTTGGTAGCTTCGGTTTGTTTCGAAACCTTAGAAGCCACGAAAAACAAGTTTTTGCATGAACCAATTAGAAACGTATAACTTGGTTTTGCAGGAGGGTTTGCATGTGCATATGATGTGGTATAGCAGTGCTCATAATAATTTGATTATGTATGAGATGACTATATAATGTAAATTGATTAAACATGACATGTGTGTCATGATTCGGCATGATGGCTGGAGCCATATGATTGCACTTTAATGACCTGCGAGTCAACCTTAAGTAATGCACTTATTTTATTAGCTATAGAGATAACAATATTATCTGGTGCATCGACAAGGTGGTGGCAATCTTCGCGAAGGTAAACACCAACGCGAACGCCGAAAGACGAAGAAATAGAAGACTTCCTCGTCAGAAAGGGCTATACCATATCATGCTAATGATGAATTGCCTGAGATGTTTATCCCTTATGATGCACCCTTCTTGATTGCGCGGTAGTCGCTTTTATTAGGGTGATCTCTCACAAAAATATCAAGTAGTTAGTGTTCTCCCAAGTGTAGCACCGTCACAGCACCTAACTTTTCGGGGTATCGCAGGATCTCCCTGGGTACGAACGATTAGGGAAGTGTGAGGCGGGTGAGTTGAGACCTCACAACAAGATCACTTGGTTGTCTTGATGTTCTGGAAGGATCTCCCTGAGCTCGGAACACGTCCATCGAAAGATGAACAAGAGTCACATAGAGATGTGATCAGCAAGTTTGCCTACCGATTGAATTTCGCGCCATCAGTGTTCATCTCGTTCAATGGCGTTGAATGGATATGCGGGTCTTGTGTCACTCATAATCAATTTTGAGAGATATTGATTTGAGTGGGAGCGCACTATTGAATTAACATGTTTAATTCTCAGTGCAATTAATTATGAACACTGTCTAAGTGTTTCTTGCAAAATAGTTGTAGAATAATGGCTCGCGTTTCCACCTTCCCTGTTAAAATTGAATAGCTGTTAAATATCTGGTTAAAACTTTACGATTGGTAACGTAATGTGAGGATTGTCCTCAAAAGTGCCGAGAAGGACTTTGTCCTATCGCATGCTTTCCGTATCCTCCCGCTAATGCTATGGATCATGTGACTCTCGTCCTTCGATCCAAAAGCTAGAATTCTGTTACGGTCAAGTGGAATATGTTTGCTTCCATGAAACCCAAACTTCGAAAGTTGGGATAGTTATATGATATTCATGGAACTGAAAATTATTTTCAGATACAAACAAAGCAATGTTTGTTTGCAAGTATTAGTAAAAGTGTTTACTATGCATTTGACTGTTGGGAAAGGGATCGAGAAGAACGCCTGTCATATAATGAAAGGTGAATAAAACAACAACTTAAAGAGAAAGGAAGTGTCCAAAGGGTGTTAGTATGACTTACACGCCTAGGAAGTCCGGGGCTAACGCCACTCTTAAGTTGGGTGCTTCTTTTGCGAGTAGGAGAAATACTAAAAGTTAAACTGTTAGAAGTATAAAGGCAGAAAGAAACATGACTGGAATATCCAGCTCATGTATGAATGTCATACAAGTTTTTGATGTATAGTAGGCTGGTCAAAGATATAGTTCTTGGGAATTATGGTTAAACATGTTAATCACTAATTCTTGGGTATTGTGAGTTAATCACAAAGATACCCGCTCGATTGCATTATGTTGCGAATCAATGTAAGAGCTACTATGGCCTAAAAAGACTAGCCAGGAATGAGGTTTTAATACGTGTTGGGAACATAGTAAAAGTTACTATACCTTCCATCGGTGTATTACCTATGTATTTTCTTTCATAATTCATTTTAGAGTTTCTTACACTCTAGCCCTTTGCACAAGGTATCTTGCAAGAAGGTTGTTCATAAGAGAACTTTTGATGTTCAGTATTATGAATAAACATAAGGGCCATACTTTCATTGTGAATGAGATGTATGTTATAAATAATGATATTAATATATTACCTCTGTGTTTACTTTCATAGTTCATTTTAGAGTTTCTTACACTCTAGCCCTTAGCACAAGGTATCTTGCAAGAAGGTTGTTCATAAGAGAACTTTTGATGTTCAGTATTATGAATAACATGAAGGGCCATGCTTCCATCCAAGATGGGATGTATGTTATGAATATTGATGGTAAAATGATACAACCATAACGCTGACGCTAAATGTCACAAGACTATGAGAATACCACACATGTGTGGCACTGCATTTGGTCGCATTGGAGAAACCCGCATGGAAAAATTCCATTATGATGGATTTTGAAGTCGTTTGATTTTGAATCATCTGACACTTGCAACTTTCCTCCAAAAAGTGAAGTGACTGAAATACCGTTCACGGGCCATAAGGAACGAGCAACAAACTTATTGGTGATCATACATTTTGATGTGTGTAGTTCAATAAATGTTGTTGCAAGTGGTGGATTTGTTTATCTTCAGAAATGACTCAAGTAGATATATGGATATTTACTTGATGAGACATAAGTCTGGATCTTTTGAAATCATTCGAAAGGTTTTCAAAAATGAAGTAGAATTTATTGTAACAAGAAAATTATGTTTCTGCAATTTGATTGCACAAAGGAATATTTGAGTTGCATGTTTAGCGAATGTCTGATGAGTTGTGAAAGGGGTTTCATAACTTGCACCTCCCGGAACACCACTGCAAGTGGAAAGTCCGTGGAGATGTAATCTAACCATTTATGACATGGTAAGGTCAAAGATGACATAAATAAATTTGCCATTATCCCTTTTAAAGTGATGCTTTAGAGACTGCGGCTTTTACACTGAAAAGAGCTACATCGAGTCTGTTGAAATGAAGCCATGGTATGGTACGCCCAACCATGTTATACCTTTTCTTAACATTTGGAATATGGGTCTTGGGTAAAAGGTTACAAACCTATTCCAAATCAGACAAGTGCTACTTTGTAGGTTATACCAAAATGTTGGGTATTCCTCCCTCACTATACCGAGGCAAATAGTTTTGCCGCGAAACGGTGTGCTTTTAAAGAGAATGGTTCTTTCAAAAAGGTGAGTGGGAGAATAGTGCAACTCGACGAGATAAACAGTATCTTCGTCATCAGATCAAAGGAAAGAGACCTTGGAAGTAATTCCAGAGTTTCCTACTGCGACTGATACGGAAGTCTCTACAATAAAATGTATGAACTTCGGTCGAACTTGCAGCTAAACCACGTAGGCAAGGCTCGTGCAAACCTCTCAGGTGCGCAAACGAGATATTGTTGTTAGACAACATTATACCTACGATACACAAGGAAGCTTTGATGGGCCCTGACTCTGGAATTGGCTAAATGCCAATACAACCCGAGTTAGTTTCCATATAAGTGATTCAAGATTAAAACCTTGATACACCTTTTGGAAGACTTAGAGTCTAACGAATATTTATGGAACTTAAAACTGATACGGATAAGAATGTTTTATCCATAAAGCTCGACTTGTTGAAATAACAAGTTCAAGAGTTGACTACGATGAGGTTGTTTTCATTGTAGCGATGCTTTAAGTCGGTTCGGGTTGAACTAGCAATTAATACATATTTCAATCATGAGATATGAAACATGGATGACAATAGGATTTCCATCTGATGGAAATGAAACCAAGGACTTGCATGTGTTACAGTCCAAGGCATTTTGTCTATCCAGAGGATGCTAGTAAGGGTGCAAACTTCAGAGTTCCAGCGATGGACAGAAGAGAGCAAAATGGAGTTGGAATCTTCGTGCTTTGATGAAATGGTCAAAGGGGTTTGACTTCATCAATGGGTAACGAAGATGCTTGTAATTCAAGAAAGTAAGTGAGAGCGTAATAATATTTCTAAAAACCTTGTGTGCTTGACACATTGTTAATTGGAAATAAATTTCTTCACACGAATTAGGACTTCATTTGAAAATAGTTTTTTGATGAAGTGCTTAGGCTAAATAGCCTCAATATTAGGCATAATGATCTATGGAGATAGATTTACCTAATAGGGCTAAGCAAATGAATACATATTGACAAGGTGCTAAAACCTTTTAGCATTTAAAACCGCCAAGGAGTGATTCTTGCCGGAGTCACATGGAAGAGTTTTTTGCAAGACTCGGTGTCCCAAAACACTGATGAGCAAAATACATGATGCAGATTCCACACACTTTTGTGTTTGGATTAATCATGTATTCCATGCTATGTAAAACAACCAGATATGTCTGATACTCCCAAGGTGTTGCGAGTATGGATACTAAAGTGATCAAAGTACTGATCGTGGGACAACAGTGAAAGATGTCATTGAGTACTAGAGTAAGTACTGATGATATGTTTTCTCGCAAGCGGAGATCATGAAGAGTTCGTTGTAAAATGTTACATTGATACAGTCTTCATCTTTTCTCCATGCGATTTTCGATTTAAGTTAAGGGTTTTGTGTAATACACAATATGGTGGCACGTTAGTTGGAAATTGTTCCCAACAGGATACTGTGGCGAATTCTATAACAAATGACTAAGTATGTTGACGCTTTAGAAGCGACAAACAAGATGTTGAATCATATAGTTCATTCATGAACTTAGTATGGTTCCAAGATGGATTTTGTCAATGGGACACTACTCCAGGTAGTTTCTCCATAACTCAGTCTGAGGAATCCAAGTTCGACCTGTGATTCACATACATAAAAGCCAAGTCCACACAAAATATGAATTTTGTGAAAGCGTGAAAATGTGAGGATATGCAAAGATACACACGGAGCTGAAGTCGTCAGATCCGTTGGACATTAGGCTATACCACAAGCGAAGCATTTTCTACACCAGTATGCCATAGGTGTAAAGTGCATTAGCATTGACTAGATATTGACTCTAGTGCAAGTGGGAGTCTGTAGGAGATATGCCCTAGAGGCAATAATAAATGTTATTGATTATCTCCCTGTTCATAATTAGGTTTATATTCCATGCTATAACTGCTATGGTTCTCGAGTCTGCAAATAAAACAAGGCTCGGAGGAAGACTCATATGCACGTGGGGAATAATAAATGATAAAATGTATTCCTAGTCTGGCCTCTAAGACTAGCTCAAGTGTTGCATGATGGTTCTGTTTTCCTGATCATGGGCATGTCTATGCCAGCAACTTTGAGGGCACAATGTTAGAGGAACATTTGTGTTGAATTGACCCGAATTGATGTTATGCTATGAGATACATTCGTCACAAGTTAATGCTTAATAACACAGGAAGTTTATGTTTGCATAATTCCTTAGACCATGAGAGTATCGAGTTTCTTCATGCTTGCTTCATGAACTTTGGGGTTTGTTAAACGTCATCCGTAAATGGGTGGCTATTACGGCGGCTTACGGGTTCATGGAAAGGTATGTTAAGTAACTTGATAGCTCAAGATTGGGATTTGCTCCTCCGTCGATGGAGAGATATCTCTGGGCCCTCTCGGTGTTACGGTATCCATCATCGTCTGGCCAGACAAAGGGTGATTTGATCACGGGGATGCCGAAACACGGAACGAGAAAAGAGAACAATACCGGTAACGAGGTAAATGGCATAGTGGACAAGGAGTTGATCCACAGGGATGCCAACATGTCTCACCTCGGGTATTCGTAACATATCACGAAGCAACAGGAATAACACACGTCAACTGGAGGTTCACTCGAATATTCATTCGTGTGGGTATAGGGGTCAATATGGGTGTCCACGGCTCCGATGTTGATCATTGATCGGAAGGAGTTCCTGGTCATGTCTATACTTCACCGAACCTATAGGGTCACACGCTTAAGGGTCATCTATCTGCTGAATACTAGACAGGGAGTCTGAGAGAAAGTTTTCGGAAAAAGTTTTTCGGAGACATCAGAAAGTTCTGAAAAGAGAGGTCACAGGATGAGTTCTGGTGAAACCGAAAAAGTTGTTTCGGGGTATGCCATTAAGTCAAAATGGTTTCGGCACATGCCTGATAATTCTTGGAGGGTGCCAGAGTCATTCTGGAAACTTTTTGGAATTTTCAGAAATAAAAACCGAAAATGTTTCGAAGCTGCCGGAACCGGTTCAGATGCTTTTCGCAGATGAAAATCACTAGCTGGAATTGTTCTAGAATGCGTTGAAAATCATTATGGTGGGTACCGGAAATGCTAAGCCCACATGAATATTTTCAGTTCGAACGGACGCCGAAAAATGTCGTCGTGAATAGTGAAAGTGCTTTTAGGGATATTTTATGGAAAGCCATTATTTTGGGCTTTGTCCCAAGATCTTTTGGGATGACATGGATGGATATGAAGGTGGTGGAGCCACCCAAGAGGGCTGCCAATTTCGTTGGTGCCATTGGGGGGCCCCCATGTGGCTTCCTTCCACCATTTTGTGCTCCACTTGCCTCCCCATTTTGCCCTTATGTATGACATAAAGCATGGGCACTTTGGGTATTTGTAGAGGCACACTACCCCTTGGTTTTCCTATAAATAGGAGGTGAGGGGCTGCCCAAACCATCATCCCTTCTCACATACAAGTGCCATGCATGATCTGGCTTCTCTCTCTCTCCCAGCGAAATAGTTTCATAGAGCCGAAAGGCTGTCTGGGTTCCGGTGGGAACTAGTTCTGGACGGCGAAGCCCTGCCGGATAGATGACACCGTATGTGTGCAACCCCGTAGAGAGGTCGTAGTTTCGATCCTTTTGCCCGAGGGGCTGTTTTGAGAGTGCCTCCCGAAGGGCTGTCCAAGTGACGTTCCGAGTTCTGTGAATCCTCCCGAAGGGCTGTCCGAGTGACTGTCCGAGTTTTGAGGGTCCTCCCGAAGGGCTGTCCACGACA
The DNA here is from genome assembly GCF_018294505.1 of Triticum aestivum. Classification (NCBI taxonomy): domain Eukaryota; kingdom Viridiplantae; phylum Streptophyta; class Magnoliopsida; order Poales; family Poaceae; genus Triticum; species Triticum aestivum. Next base: position 53,068,123 of record NC_057814.1, on the reverse strand, counting down.
CCGCCCGAGGGACTGTCCGACCGCCTCCCGGAGGGCTGTCCGTAGGGCGGATGAGGGTATACATCCTCGCGGTTGGGAGGTTGTAAATCCTAGCTGCGGGGATCTGCACCGCCGTTCGTCATCGACTCTACTTCCGCTGCGCTACGAGTCGGTAACGAAAAAGATCAAACCATGTATGCAGTCTCCATAGTGGTCCTGGGCTGGTGCGTAGGTCGATTTTTTTTGTTTTTTGTCGCGTTCCCTTACACATTCTGGTTGGTGTCGGGACAACCTGCAGCTTCCATCTCAACCTCGGCTTCTTGTGTTGTGGCACCCATGTGAACTGCAGGGCTAGTTTGGGGTGGAGCCCTGGTGTCACATGCTCCTGCTGCATTGCTTGCTGGAACATCAAAAGTAACACCTTCAAACATGTGTACCTTGGAAGTTGCAGCAATGGAGTTTGCTTCAACCAAAATACGTGCTACACTCTTGCAGAAAATTGACTGCATTATCTGGCCGAACGATGTCAGAACATTCTTCACTTCTGCTGCATGCAACTTCTTCTGCTTCTCATATAATGGGAGCATGTGAGGTGGGATCTGCTTCAACGAGCAAACGAAAATGAAATAGAGAAAAAATTTGAGTTTTACATCATCAATGCATGCACTATTTATTTACTACTTATTTACTGAAAGAAATTGAGGACAAAATAAACAAACAAAAAAAATGCTTACCTCCAAGTCTTGACTAGAAGGAAGCGGCTGCAGCCACTCATCTAGAGAGCCGCACACATCGCCACCGGTCTCGCTCCCATCTGTGACTGGATTGGTTGGTATCTCAGGAATGTTTCCACCTCCACTAACTCCATCCACATTGTTGTTCTCGCAATCATCTTCGTTGCAACTCTCAATTGATACGTATGGTGTCTCTGGCAAACGACAAAGCTGCAGAATATCAAAAAAAGGTTGGTCATCAGATCAAAAATAAGGCAGCAAAACAAAAAGAGTTATGATAATTGAAAGGAGGAAAAGAGGTATTACATTCCGTTTTCCAAATTCAATTTTATCAAGGCTGAGCTTGTTTTTATCAATTTCTTCTAGCAACTTGAAGTCGTTGTTGCAAACGAAACATGCCCTTGGGAGAGAGTAGTTGAATCTATGCTCAGAGACCAACCCACGAGGCACATCGACAAAATCCATGTAAATTATCTAAAAACAATCAAAATGCCATTGTGAGCAAAGCTTGTGGAAAAAAATGATACTGGAGTGAATAATAAAAGAAAGAAAATAGACAAAAGCAACAGGATCATTTGGCATGCCGCGAACATGGGCAGATAACCGCCAATCCAGAATCCACTTTTCCTGCCTCCCTCTTCTTTTGGTACTTCTTCACCTCCTTCAAAGCAGCAGCCAGGAAATTCTCATCCCACGCAAACTCATTGATCTGCTCCATGTCAACCAAGCTTCGTGATAATCCCCAAGTGCAGGGAATCATCGTAGCAATTCCCAAAGGTGGAAGTGATAAGTATGGAGTGTCGAACCCACAAGGAGCTAAAGGTAAATCAATATTCTCTCAAGTCCTATCTGCCACTGATACGACTCTACGTACACCGAACGTTTGCTTCCAACTAGAAACGAGAAATAAAACTACGTTGTGGGTATGAAGAGGATAACTTTGCATGATATCGGAGAGCTAAAACATAAAAGTAGGTGCTGTTATCATAAAGTTAGAATATATTACTAAATATTATAAATAGCGAGTGTGGAATAATGATGGGTCGTTGTGCGGAATTATCCTAGGCAATTGTTAACAAGACCGGTAGTCGTCATTGCAATTTCATATGAGGGAGAGGCATAAGCTAACATACTTTCTCTTCTTGGATCATATGCACTTATGATTGGAACTCTAGCAAGCATCCGCAACTACTAAAGATCATTAAGGTAAAACCCAACCATAGCATTAAAGCATCAAGTCCCCTTTATCCCATACGCCACAACCCCCTTACTCGGGTTTATGCTTCTGTCACTCAAGCAACCCACTATAAGCGAATCATGAACGCATTGCAACACCCTACAGCGGGAATCCCTCACGCTTGCGCGACACGGAGGGCACAATAGGACAGCACCAAAATAAAACATACAACTCGTACCAATCTAGATCATCAATCAACCCAAAGACAAAGGATATCTATTCAAAACATCATAGGATGGCAACACATCATTGGATCATAATATGTGGCATAAAGCACCATGTTCAAGTAGGGATTACAGCGGGGTGCGGGGGAGTGGACCGCGTAAAAGAGATGAGGATGGTGATGATGATGGTGATGTTGATGAAGACGATCACCGCGGCGACGATTCCCTTCCCGATGGCACTCTGGCGCCACCGAGAGAGAGGAGGAGAGGTTCTCCCCCTTGTGCTTCCTCCTCCATGGCCTCCCCCTAGATGGGGAGAGGTTCTCCCTCTGGTCCTTGGCCTTCATGGCGATGATGGGCCCTCCGGGATCCTCCTCCATGGCCTCCGGTGATGATGGCCCCCTCTGGCAGGGTGCCAGAGAGGGCCTAGATTGATTTATCGTGGCTACAGAGGCTTGCGGCGGTGGAACTTCCGATCTAGGTTATTTTCTGGGGGTTTCTGTATTTATAGGAATTTTTGGCGTCGGTTTCACGTCAGGGGGGTCTCCGAGTCATCCACGAGATAGGGGGCGCGCCCAGGGGGTAGGGCGTGGCGTCCACCCTCGTGGACGGCTCGAGACTCTTCTGGTCCATCTCCGATGCTCCGTGGGCTTCTTCTTGTCCATAAAAAATCTTCAAAAATTGGCACGTCAATTGGACTCCGTTTGGTATCCCTTTTATATAAAACTCAAAAACAAGGAAAAAACAGAAACTGGCACTAGGCTCTAGGTTAATAGGTTAGTCCCAAAAATCATATAAAATAGCATATAAATGCATATAAAACATCTAAGATGGATAATATAATAGCATGAATACTTCATAAATTATAGATACGTTGGAGACATATCACTTCGCAACATACTCTAGGGGGACCATGTTGCCAGTCCCAGGAGATAGCACGAGAGCAATGCATAAAAGCACCCAAGTCCTGTTGATGGAAACTACATCACGATCATCTGTCGCCTTCAGCACTTGAATATCATGCTTCATTGGAGCCATTAACCCTACTCGATAGGGTTCACGAAGCGCATGAGGCTCATTCCTCCTCAACAGCTCCACTGGCCTTGACCCAGAAGGGACATTAAATTTTTTTTGCACCATATCTTTCGTGAACAATATAGACTTCTTGTGACTGCAAAAAATAGATGCAGCATATTGATGTGAAAAACACAACAAATCAATTGCAAAACGAGGAACCAGCGACAAGCAAATACAAAAGGTAAAAAGATGATGGTGCATTATGCTTGCCGTGCATACCTAAACATTGCCTTTTATGTGTCAATTTTCATCACTATCCAATCAAGCAAATCAGCCGGCACAGAGAAAGAACTGATGTTTAGGAGGGACCCAAAGCTGCTTTTGCTAATAACTTGCTTCTTAGTTTCAGACTGAATATTCGCAACCTGGCGCAGCCGGGTGGCTGTGAAACGTGTTGAGAAGAATGACCCATCGGCAGTACATTCGTCATCGTCCATTCTGCAAAAAAAGAAGAAGAAAATAAGAGCATGAGGATGCATCATCTCTATGTGACTGTAGTATTGCAGTGCAACACTACCACTAAAATAACAGAGCCCTACTTCTAGAAACAAAGCTAAATCTGAACGCATGACTACATTCCTTAAAAAAAGAGCCCTACTTCTATATGTCACTGGACTACATCTAAAAAATGGAAAAGAAGGTGTGTTGCAATACAACTGAAAAATTCAGGTTCAGTTACACACTGACTTTAATTTGAACTAGACGAAAATAACATTCAAATTTCAAGTTAAGTTCCAAAAAAACCTAAACCTCATGGGTGGTAGCAGTCATCTTTTAGACTAGCATAGTGTTTCCTCACATTTCTTTTGCCATGGAAAAAGAAGCCACTTAATTAACAATACTTAGTATGAGTGAAGCAGAGCATTTCGCTACCTTTAGCAGCAGAGCATCCACATACAGGCAGCATGCCGTGATGCCTATTTGCTTCAGTTGAGTTCAGCAGAAACTAAAGTATAGAGGGCATGCTATGATTGTTATGAAATTATATACCAGGGAAGCACAAACTAAATGAAAAATGAATGTGGCAGTGATTCCAATGGATGAATGGATAGTTAAGTAAATGGAATGAATGGATAAGCTATGGTAGGATTATTATCACTAGCCAGGCAACTGAAAAAGCTAGGCTATGAACAAGCAAGCAAGCAAAACAAAACAAAGCAAGCTAGCTAGGCTGAATCCAGCGTACAAATGCAATTAACCAAAATACTCCGCTGCAACTAACATTCAATTTCAGGTTAAAGTTCCCAAAGAAATGCAACTAACAAAAGACACAGTAAAAAATGAGGTGTGCTCTAGTGCTTGTTTGAAAAATACCCTGCTGCAACACAACTAAGAAATTCAGATTCAAACTGAATTTGGTTTAAACTAGCAAAACGAGTCAGATTACCAGCTTACGTTTCAATGCAACTAACACCTGGGCACGCCTACGGACACCACCCCTCAAACACCAAAAGCACACCTCCGACGAGCACTTCCTCCCGTCACATCTCCGACCAGCACAACCCCAACCCCAACACGCTCTCCAACCTCCTGCATAGCAGCTCCGACGAGCACAGCCCCAACCCCGACCCGCTCCCCCTCCTCCTATCTAGCAGATCTGACGAGACAAATCCAACCCCAACCCGCACTGCCCCCTCCGGGCAAGCAGATACGACGAGCCCCACCGCTACCACGGATCCACTGCTGCATCGCGCGTTTAGGGATGGCGGATGACAAAAATGTTGAGATCTGGAAGACAAACCTGAAATCTGCGTCGTCATCGTCCATGGAGTGCGACGATGATGCGCGTGTCTCCACTCCCACCCCAGCCGCCGGCGCCACCGTTCCTTTCCCTAGCAGCCGCGTCGACCGTCGCATCCCACGATGGCTGGATCTGCGCGAGGGGAAGAAGGTGGGGAAGAGGACGAAATGGAACAGGAGGAAGGAAACAGACCGAGATCTCACCTGGGGCCGATGTTGCAATCAATCGACGAGTCAACCAATGCACCTGGTCGGGCTGCGCGTGACCCGACCGAGACAGAAACAGCCACACGATCAGCAGCGATCCGACGGCTCTGGAGGAGGTTTACGCGCGCGAGAAAAAAGTCGGATGGAAATAAACGTTTTCCTATTTTTTTTGGAGCAAGCGAGCATGCTAGTGGGCTGGCCCATGCGAGCGGCCTTGAACGCGCCAATTAGGAGCTCCCCATTGACGTACCGATCCGAGTAACCAACGTATCACCACGCGGTATCAGTCTATATATACAGGAGAGAGAGGTTATAGAGGTATGTATCGTCCTCTGGCATGCACAGTACCAATCTCATCAAATATGGAACCGTCCCTCAAAAAGAGAAAAAACAACATGGAACCATCAATGTCTACTGTAGAAGTGCATGCTCTAGCCAATGCAACCAAAAGACCGATCTTATGAAAGAGCCTAGGAAGCACATGATACGTCAACACCCCCCTCACGTGTGGCTTCCTTAGGCCTAAACGTGGATCGAAAGTGGACCGCAATTTAATTGCGCCAGCCGGGTCTTGAACTCAAGACCTTTTGGCTCTGATACCATGTAGAAGTGCATGCTCTAGCCAATGCAACCAAAAGACCGATCTGATGAAAGAGACTAGGAAACACATGATACGTCTTCCTCGATCCTTCCAGCGGATCTCCTGCTCGAGATCTCGGCGCGCTCCGACCCCGTCACCCTCGCACGCTGCACCGCCACATGCAAGGTCCTTCGATGCCAGATCGCCGACCCGGCTTTCCTCTCTCAGCTCCGCCTCTGAAGCGCCGACCGGTTCATGCCCACACTGTTCCGTGGCTTGTTCATCCAGAACCTGCGCGAGGCGGCAGCGGGCGAGCACCCGCGGTTCGTCGTCCCCGGCCGCTCCAAGGAGCCGCCCCCCGAGCCGTTTCGCTCCTTTCTGTCCAAGCACACCACCCTCTTCGAGTTCTACCACCCCGTCTTGGCAGCGCGGCACGGCCTCGTCGCCCTCCGCTGCGACGCCACCCCCGAGTCTTAACCGGCTGGCGCGTACGTGTTCAACCCTATGACGGGCTACATCCACTTCTTTGGGCCACCTGGGATCAAAGCCCAGTCGTTCGTCCTGCTCACCGGCGACGGCCGTTACCGCCTGCTCGCGCGGAGTTGTCTTCAGGAGTTCAGGTCACCTAAAGACCCAGGCCTTCTCGCCGGTCGAGCACCCCAGGCTGTGGCAAGCCATCGCCGAGACCGCGGTCGCTCCGTGCCCTCAGGACGCCGCGCTCCTGCACCCTCCAATCGTTCTCCAAGGCGACACCCACTGGCTGTGCAGGTCGGCCGAGTACCACTTCGTCCTCAAGTTCTCACACGCGCAGCTCCAGGCGTCCGTCACTAAGATCGACGGCCACTACGGCGAGGCACTACGTGGGCGCGGACCCGAGGAACTCCTCCTGGTGTCCGATGGCCACGCGAGGCAGCCGGGACTGCTCGTCGCCACCGGGCTAGAGATATCACTCTGGATCTGGACGTTGTCTGGCTCCCGCGAGGGCGGAGCCTGGTCCAAGCAGGTCCTGGTCAAGCCGGAGAGCATCCGGCGGCCTGGGCATTGGAGCGAGCGGCTGGAGCTGTGGTGGTTTGGCGAGACAAGCGGCTACGTCTTCGTGCGGATGTTGGGAGCGGAGGGGCCATCACAGTCGTGGTACTTCATGCTCGAGTTGGCGGCCCGGAGGGTCCGCGGGGTTTGCAAGATCCCGCCCAGAGACGTGCTCGTCTTCTTCCCCTACGAGATGGATCTCTCCTATTGGCGGCCAAACTTCACTCGTCGACTACACTAGTAATCTCTTCTCTTCTCTATCTCATCTTTTTTTAGAGAAAAAGGGCCTAGCCCGGCTCCATCGCATTAACAATGAAACCCAGCAGAACACGGTCATGTATCAATTTAAGTATTACAAAGCTTAAAAGCTTAGGAAACTAAAGAGCAACATGCCCGCCGGAGGAAACTCCCCTCGACGATAGAAAGGCTAAAACTGAAAGAAGCTAAGATAAAACGGGATAGAGCTTCGGCCCTTAGTCGCATCTCCACGCTTTTTCATGCATTGGAGATCGCTACGGCGCCAGAGAGTTCTTCCCCCAATCAACCTGGATATGGCCACTAGTGCAGGAGATCGCCACGGCGCCAGGTATATCAAAGCATGACCAGATCGCTTCCAGAGAGTTCTCCCCCATATCTTCCCCCAATCAACCTGGATCTGGCCACAGGAGGGGTGGGGGATTTCTTGCCATCTGCTCCAGCTTCCGCACGATCTCTTTTAGCTCTGGCTTGGCAACATCTAGCCAGACCACCTCCCATAAGGATAGGTTTTTTGTAGTCTTCCTCACGATCACCTGCATACCCATCCAAGTCAATCGATTAAAACATATGTCATTCCTGCTTTTCCAGAGAGCCCACAGGGCCGCAGCTTGCACAAAGGAAGCTGCAGTGTTAGGCTTGCTGACCCAACATTCCAGCATTTTGTGGATATTATCACAAATATCAATATTGGCCGCTTCCCTAACTACTCTCCAAAGTTCAGCAGCAACAACACAAGAAAAGAATAAATGGCAAGAGGACTCATGTTCAGAACAAAAAAGGCAAGTTATATCTGGAACATGTTGTCTCTTGCAAAGGTTGTCTCTGGTTAAGAGTTTATTTTTTGCAATCAACCAGAGAAAAATTTGAATTCTAGGAGGTATTTTTATTTTCCACACCAGAGGAATATTCCCAGGGAGGATCCCCCTAAAATTAACAACATTGTAAAAGGATTTTACTGTGTACAGTCCCTTCGTCTCGTATTTCCATACAAGGGTATCAGGTCTGTCAATCAGAACTAGAGTTTTAATCTCCTCAAAAAGGTTATTCCAGTCAATCATCATGCTGGAGGAGAAACATCTCCTGAAATTAATCTTGAGGTTGACCCCATCCCAAACCTCATCAATGGTAGCATGCTGGTCCATAGCAATGGAGTAAAGTCCCCAGTACTAAGTAGCAAGATTAGTCTCACCACACCAGTAATCTTCCCAAAATCTAATACTCTTGCCATTACCCACCTTCCAGGCATACCTAAATTTAGTGGCCTTAATAGCCTAGAGTATTTCTTTCCAGAAGGGTGAGGCTCCCACATTAGAGCAGGCAAAAATATTATATTTATGGTCAAGTATATTCTTCCATATCTTCCAAATTTATGCATACTATGTTTGCGAGAACATTCGCATGATGGCGTCCGAAAGGAGCAAATCTGATAGACAACTATGGGTACGTTTGCCAGAAAACTATTCAGAATTTTTACATCATTATCGATATCTAATCACACAACTAATACATGCATATTGATCTCCTTCTGAAAAGTTCAATGAGATGCGGGATAAGCTCGTACCAAGGGAGCGCATACGAGCACTTCAAGAGGAAATAGCGGGATATTTGCTCGACCAGGTCATAGACCCCAAAGGAGAATACCATTACCTGCTACCGCCCCCATGAACCACTCCCAATTGTCATCGTGCTCCGAAGGCACCAAGGCAAATGCCACTGGCTCCGAAGGCAACATGTAGGAGAAATTGTATATACCTAATTGTATATATATACATGTGTATGTGTGAATGGTGGTATTGAGACATTCAATGATATATATATATATATATATATATATATATATATATATATATATATATATATATATGCATAACGTGTACAATATGTAGTATCATAAAATATCAGCAAACGAAAAAGAATTAAATGGAAAACACAAAATTAAAGGAAAAAGAAATCATGAACCCAAAATCCCCCAAATCTTTTAGTACCAGTTGGTGTCCCCACCCCCGGCGCTGGCTCCTGCTACGTGGTGGCCCTTTAGTGGCGGTTCGTGCAGAACCGGTACTAAAGGGGGGACCTTTAGTCCCCACCCTTTAGTGCTGGTTACAGAACCAGCACTAAAGGGCCTTACGAACCGGTGCTATATCCCGGTTCTGCACTAGTGTTTACCCCAGGAAGCAAGAAGGCAAAGATTAAAATCTGCCAAATTAGTTATACCGAGACCACCAAAATTCTTGTTAGTGGCTAGGGACCCCCAATTAGCAAGGTGGTATTTAAAATGCCCCTCATAATCATCCCAGAAACAGTGAGCCAGTTGAGAATTAATCAGGGCTATAGCCCATTTTGGAAATTTAATTATCCTCATCAAATATGAAGGGATACTAGCCAGGCAGGATTGTACTAATATTAATCTCTTGCCAAAGGACAGGAGCCTCCCTCTCCAGCCTGCCCCTCTTTTAATAATTTTCTCAACCACAGGCTGAAGATCCTCTTTCCTAAGTTTATTGTAGTGAAGAGGAGCTCCAAGGTATCTAATGGGAAAACTTCCCAGCTTACAACCCATGACTTGGGCAAAAATATTAGCGCTATCAGAATTAATATTAATGGGGACCAAATCACATTTATGGAAGTTGATCCTCAAGCCAGAGATCTGTTCAAAACAAGATAATAGCCACTTTAGGTTTTTAGCCTGGTCTAAACTATTGCCTAGAAAAAGGAGAGTATCATCTTCATATTGCAGGCTGATTACTCCAGCAGGATTAGAGGGAGGAAAAAACCCCTCAATAAACTTGTTAGAAGATGCCTTATCTAGTATTCTAGTGAAGACATCTGCTACAAGATTAAACAGTAGGGGTGAAGCAGGGTCCCCCTGCCTTACTCCCTTACCAGTCAAGAAAAAGTCACTGTTCATGTCATTTAACCTGATACCAACAGATCCATTATATAACAAAGACTTAATTTTATTGATCCAGTCAGGGCTAAAGCTCCTTGTGGACATCATATCTACTAGAAACTCTCTATTTACCATGTCATTAGCTTTCTCATAGTCAAGTTTGAAAACAAAACCAGACATTTTCCTAGCATGAACAACATGAATTATTTCATGCGCAGCTACAATGCTTTCCACAATAAACCTGCCATTTATAAAAGCAGTTTGATTAGGGGAAATCAATTCATTACCGATGGGGCCAAACTTATTGGTGACACACTTGGAAATTTTTTTAAAGCTGCAATTAGTCATAGCCAAGGGTCTAAAATTTTCAAGTTTGACAGCATCCACCGCCTTAGGAACTAGGTTAAGTAGAGAGAAGTTGAGTCTAAATAAATCTAGCTCACCTTTCTCCCAGTCTCTAAACAGAGCAAACAAATCATTCTTAATAACATCTCAAAACTGCTGGTAAAACAAAAAAGGGAACCCATCAAGTCCAGGAGCCCCCTCAGCATACGAGCCAAAGGCTGCCTCCTTAATTTCTTGCTCAATAAAAGGGGTGTTAAGAATATCATAATGAGCACTAGTAACTTTACTATCATCACCCCAAAAGTCATCTTCTAAGGTGATGTCAATTTTATCTTGGTATCCAAATAACTTCTTATAAAATTTAACAACAACATCTAAAATACCTTTAAGATCATTTAAAGGACCATTTTCTCCTTCCAGCATCAGTACTTGTTTCTTTCTCCTTTTCTGGTTAGCAATGGCCTTGAAGTATCCAGTATTATGTTCTCCCTCCAGGATGTCCCTCTCTCTGGACCTCTGCCTGGCTTTGATCTCCTCCCTGGTCCAGATATCATTCAGCTCACCTGAAATAGATTTAGTTTTATTCCTGGAGTTAGGGGAAAGAGGTTGGGATTCTGCAATAATATCAAGGCAGTTATATTCAGCAATTAGAGATTGCTTCTGTCTATTTTGGGCAGCCTCATAATTGATGCACCACCCTTTAATAACATTTCTAGTAATCCTAATTTTGAACTGCCAAATATCAATGGCTTTAACTAAGTGACACTCAGTATTCCAAGCTTTGATCACCACTTCCCTGAAACCTTCCACCTCAAGACACCATTTCTCAAACCTGAATATTTTGTTTTTAGGGATCTTAGTGGCACATGTATCAACCACCAAGGGAGTGTGATCACTAGCCACTCTAGGCAGAGCTTTCACCTGAATATTAGGATGTAAGCTCTCCCACTCCACAGTAATGAAGACTCTATCTAAAGTGGCCATAACTACAGAATCTTGGTTGTTACCCCAAGTAAATTTCCTCCCTGCGTTTTTGAGCTCAATAAGGCCAAATTTATTAATCCAGTCATTAAAGAGATCTGCCCAATGCTGGTTTATCTCACCAGTATTTTTGTCACAGGCCTCTCTGACTAGATTAAAATCCCCACCTATCATAGTAGGGCCATCCCACATATAAAAAACACTATGCAACTCTTGAATAAAGTCTAGTTTAAAAGCATCATAAGCAGAACCATACACAGAAATTAGTCTCCATATGCTGTTGTCTATTTTATCTCTCAGCATAAGAGCAACACTAAACATGCAACTAATAATTTCAAACACATCATCTTTCATACCCACCAACACCCCTCCAGCAGTATTCACAGCTGGAAGCCAGTTCCACACAAATTCAAGGCCAACATCTATGGCCTCTAGTTGGGAACTGGTAAAATTTTGTTTTTTTATTCAGAAAGACAAATAAAATCAGGGTGATGTGCTCTAATGAGCTCCTGCACCCTAGTGCTTTTGGAGGATCCATTTAGTCCTCTAACATTCCAAAAGACACCTATCATGATTAAAATTTTAGTCTCCTCCTACTTTTACTCTTCCTATGGGAAGACACCTCAACCCATGGCACATCTGAGGTATCATGCACATTATTATGTGTATTATCCCCATTTTTACCTCTGCTAGTGGGATCAGGCTCAACGCAATTAAATTCCTCTCCTGTGATACCAATATCAGGAGGGAGAAAAATCTCTGGGTTATTGTCTTGGAGCTTATTTAATCTGTCTAGCTCAATCTGTTTAATTACTTTAACATTTTGAGCAGCTGTCAGGCAGCCATCTCCCATATTAATACCAGAAGATTTAGCAATATTAAGTAAGAGCTCATTATCTAAGTAGGTAAAAGAAGTAGTATTCCTTTTATTACCTTTAGGAATCTCCAAGTCTCTCTTCTGCTTCAATTCTTGGGCCTTGGTCAGAGCAGGTTTCCCATCTCTTTTGATCCTGTCACTCATTCTGGTGGCTTCTATAGGCCCCCACTTCACAGCAGTTTTGTTGTTTTTTAGACCAACAACTTTGTCATGACTTTGATTTACAGCAGCTTCAAAGCTAGGTAGAAACTTTTCTCCAAAATCATCTCTAGTTTTCTTTTGGACCACTTCCAAATAGCTTTTGGTCAGTGGAGCTCTCTGATTTTTTGAGCCTGTAATAATCTCAAAAGTAGCCCCAGGAGTTTTGTAGCTATTTGATTTGGACCCTTTAGGAGCAGCAGATGGCCTTGGGGTATTAATATTTTTCCCAGACTTTTCCATCTCAGTTTCCATTTCTTCTCCCAGTAGATCATCATCACTGTTGACATTGGTGCCCTCAATCTTATTGCTAGCAGGGTCAGATGGGTTGTCAGAGTTGGAGCTTTCTTCAGCATCTTTTTCCACTGCAAACCTCAACAGATACAGCTCATGCTGAATTTCCACCACTCTATCAGTAGGTATTTTGCTGGGGTCTCTGACTGCAACTTGAATTCTCACTTTCTCATAAAAGCTTCTGAATATCATGTGCCAATCAATATTAACCAGAACCCCTAAAATGGATGCCACTTGAGCTATAACACTCCAGCTTATCCACTTTGGGGGCAATCCTTCTATCCAAGTTTCTGTCAAGGAGTCATATTCTGGCATTTGTCCTCCCCATTTCATGAAAGATATAGTTGCTTTCTTCCTTTTCAGATTCATGGATGGGTACTCAGCAAGCTCAGCAATTCTTTTATTTGGGGGGAACCTCATCAGGAATTTGTTTTTATCATATGGTCTTATCTGCCATGGCCAGTTGGTTTTCCACATCTGAGTGAAACATTGCCCAAGCTCATCTCCTGTGATATTCCCTTCCTTCACAACCACTAAGCCTACATTTCCAAAGTTAAGCCAATTGCTATCACTAACATCTCCAGCTTCAACATGGAAGAACCCCAGGCCTGTGTTAGCACTCCCCCAATAGTGTGCAACAAGGTATGGCTTATACCAGGTGGGGCATACATCCATATGATGGCCAGGAGTTTTATAGATGAAACAATTCCTGGGCAGAAAGCACATCCCAACAAAGTGTCCAGGCAGTCCACAGTTATAGCATATGGCTCCAATGAACTTCGGATCAACATCGTAAGGTGCACTCCCCTCCACATCACTGTTTGCTCTGTGTCTGATCAGCATTGTTGTCCACAGCCCCCCTTTGGGATTTTTCTTCTTGTTTTTGCTGGATCCAGAGGGTAAAGCTGGGCCATTGCCACCAGACGAGCTCCCAGAGTTGAAAGGTAGTTTCTGTTGGTATGGCATCATGCCTGGCTGCAAAGGAAACTGATAAGGGAATTGTTGTTGTGGCATAGGCCACTGACTTACACCCTGGAATTGAGCATATCCTCCTGGGGGAAATCCTGCATACATCTGGCCCTGTGAGAACATATAATTCGGTTGACGCAGAGGAACAATCGGTGGCCTGGAGTATATAGAGATGGGAGGCATCTGGGTCGCAGGAGGTTGAGTAGTCTGGTGCTGCGTCTCCCCTCCTCCTGATGATTTGGGGTTAGCAGTCCCACCACGCCCTGTCTCATTTCTTCCCCTCCCTGCTGCATATCTCCCTCCTCCTCGAGAACCCTCTCTTCCAGTTCCGGCCATCCTTTGGACCACATCAGCAAATGGAATTCTCCCGTGCCCTCTAGCCCAACAATACCTGGAGTAACTGAACTGCTTCGGAAGGGGCAGGTGATCAGCCGCTCCAATAGGGTGGCAATCTTTGGCAGAGAACTCTCCACACTCAAACAAATCTTTCCTGACCCACACTAGCGAGCCAAGAGGAGCCCCGCAGCGGCGGCGGAGATGAACCCTAGCTTGGGGAACAGACTGGGCCTTGCTCTCTCTTATAGGATCTGCAGGAAGCGTCTTCTGCTTGGGCGTCTCCTCTTTTCGAGTGCCAGTCAACCAGCAGTCGCCAAGTGTCTCTAGCTCGGGCCTCACATCCACCACACACCCGACAAGTAGGGCCCTCCGCGCAGTGACAGAGCGCCCCCCATAGTTTTTTCTCGCCGAAGAAGAAGTAACCAACGCCGGCGGTGACGCCGCCTGCCGATTCTCACGCTTATGTGCCACTCGAATCGGAGAGCCAGGAGGCGTGGATTGAAAATTGTGGCAAGTAGCAGCAGAAATCCCCTCCAGAGCCCTCACCTCCACTTGGGAATCCACGCTCAATCTCGACTGGCCGCCGCCGACGAGGATGCGCGCTGCGGAGATGCACCTGATGGTATCCCCCCAGCATGCACTCCCACCGCCGCGCCCTCCATGGATCCTCTGACTTCGCCTCCACCCGCGCCCACATCACAAACGCAGCCGGCGGGGATTGGGGGAAGGCGGGCATCCTTGCCCTCTCCTCCATCGTGGCCTCGTCGTAGATCAATTTCGCCGGGGTCCTCTGCTCCAGATCCGCCCTCCTCTGACAGGTCCCCGCATATTGCAGCGCCATAGATCTCGTGCTCGGGTCTGTCGCCGCCGCCGCCGCCCGATCCGCCGCCTTCCACTCCTGAACTCGCCAGATCCACGACGCAGTGGCGTCGCGGATCCTGATCGCCCGCTCCACCCAACTCTGAGCCCCAGTCACCATGAGCACTCCCTGCGGAACTGGTAAGATCAATCTCAGAATCTCCGGGAAGGCTTCGTGGATATGACGAGGCAACTGAGGAGGGGAAGGGGGTGCGGCCGCACTCGGCGCTCGTGGTCCTCGTCGGCGAGGAGGCATGTCGAGTGGTTGGCGCAGCGAGAGCTACGGTGGATCTGGCAATGGCGAGCGGGAGGCGTGAGGTCGCCGTGGTTGCGAGAGGGGGAGCGGGAGCCTTGCTAAAAGAAATGGAGTGTTCCGTCTCTATACTACCTAAAAGAAACGGAGTGTTCCATCTCCCGTCTTACGTCGCCCACCCCTTCGTCCATCCTCCTCGTACGACCCCCTCCCCCTCCCACGCTTTCATCTTTGGTAATCAAATAAATCTTAGTAATAATAAGATCAATCTTTCCTTTGGCAACACAATAAATTTTCGGACAGCAATCAATTTCTTCTTTGTTGTACATGGTAATACAATAAATTCATGGGAAGGAATAAATCACAGTAGGTAATCAAGCGAGGAGCCCGGCGGCCTCCTTCCTCTTCTGGTCTATCCATGCCTCCCGTTCGTGGAGCCCTCCTCACTTTCCGTTCCTCCTCTCCCATGGAGCGCCGCCGCCCCATTTCCTATGTCCTCCCGGACCGGCGCCGGCCGCACCCCATCTCATCCCCTCTCCTATCTCTCCTAGAAATCATGGTGGGGGTGATTGTCGGGACCCCTGTCTGAAGAACCGCGGGGCTACGCCGTCCAACGACGATGGTCAAAGATTTCGGCAGCTAGCCGTCGCCTGAAAGTGAAAGCGGAAGTTGGTCGGAGACCTCAATGGTAGTGCAGCTTTTATCCCCAACGGCCTCATCTACCTGATCTCTAACTCATCCCGACCGACCACAAACGCCGGCAGGGGCAGAGATTTTCGGAGTTTTGAGTTTACACTGATCTCATACGTGGGTTTATACTGGTAAGAGATTTGCTGCCGGCCGATCTCAATGGTAGGCTTACACTGATCTCATACGTGGCGTGTTTTGAGTTTCACATATTGGTCTTCTATCTACTGACTGATTAACTCTTACACAGACTTTGCTAGATTGTAGCAAAGAGAGGACTTGAAGCTGGGATGGACCAAGGTTAACCAAGGGAGCATCAAGGTCTGAACGTGATAATTGACGAAATAATTGCACCATATATAGGAATGGCACTGAATCTGTTAGGGGGTCATTGCAGTTCTTGGCGTGGCATGAGGAGGAGATCAGAGCTGTGGATCAGTCCAGATTCAGAGAATGTGTGGTTGATGGTTTGCACCCGTCCAATTCAACCAAAAAGGCCTGCAATGCGCTGGTCGGCGCCTTGTACAGGTACAGTTAAGATCAAATCTGATGCTTCCTTCCTGCTGGACACTGAACAAAGCTGGGCCACACGGCCGGTGCTGTGGTTTAGTATCATATAGAAGTTTGGTATTTTTCTCGGTGTGTTGGCAGATTTAACAATGCAGTAGTGTGGAAGAGGCGGAAGGACAGGCTGCTTTGATTTGGTTGTGTTCGCTCTGGACTGTATACATGGGGATCGTTAATGAGCTGATACCCGAGGCGTTGAATTGGTCTCCTTGCTACTCCCTGTAGCCTTTCCCTCCTAAAAATAAGTTTCAATTTTTTTTTTGAAAAGTTTTGCTATATTTTCATGCGGGGTGCAGTGGGGGTGCACGGGCTCAGCCACTACTTTCCCTTATTCGCAAAGTTGTAATAAACTGCGACAACTATAAGGTGTTCCTTTTTAGAGCTCATATGTGTGCTTCGTTGCATGTGCACAAGTAGTCCTGGTTCTGAAAACCTATTTTCAAGCTTTTATCTCTGCCATACGAGCATACTGCCTTTGTTTAGGGTGCTAATTTATGACTGCAACATAGAGTTACTTTTAGGTGGACATCAGGATTCTAAGTCGATCACTCACATCAAGTCTGCTCATAAAATAGCTAGGACTGTAGCACGTTCACACCTTTTTTAAGAACAGAATAATTGATTACCCAACAGCCACAGCACATTCTGTTTGCATCAATGGTCGCAACTTCAACATGATGTCGTCTATTGCATCGAGGTCACCTTGGGTTCTAGCTATGGTAGTGACCTCATGGGGGAGAGTGTTGCAGCTCATGCCAATCACACGGATTTTTTAGGAGGGAATGTAGCGGCTGAGCCCCACCTCGGTGCATCCCCGTTGCGCCCCACATAAAAACATAGGAAAACTTTAAAAAAAAATTGAAACTTCCTAGGAATGATTATGAACAAATGTTATAGATGCTTACAAAATTTTGTGGTCAAATGATATCCAAGGAGCTCTGTACAAAAAAAGATACAAATTCTTCTCAAACAGTGCACATACATTTTTTTAATTTTTTTGTACTGAGTTCCTCAATGTCATTTGACCACCAAACTTTGCAAGCACATATAATATTTGTTCATAATCATTTCCACAAAATTTCGGAAAGTTTGGCTATGTTTTCCTTTGGGGCTGTAGCGGGGTGCACCAAGTTGGGGTGTAGAAAAACCACTCTCTTGCAAATAATCAATAATTTCGATTTACATGTACAGGTACCTCGGTAGGACTTGAGGTTGCTCTTGAACTTAGTCTCATCAAGGTGTCAGTAGGGGAGGGAGGGAGGGAGAGAGAGAGAGAGAGAGAGAGAGAGCGAGAGAGAGAGAGAGAGAGAGAGATCTATAGGAGAGAGGGAGGGAGAGAACATAAAAAGCAATTTGATTGAGACACTGCAGCGGGAGAGGGGGAGAAAAGGGGTCGCAGTTTGATCGTGGCATCATAACAGGAGAGGGAGAGAACATAGAATGCAATTTGATTGTGATATTGCAACGGGAAGGAGAGGGGGAGAGACTACTGTTTGATCGTGACAGTAGGAAACAAAGGGATGAGGCATGTGGGGAAGGAGAAGTTTAATGTGACGTATCCGAAAATTATAGGTACACCTTAATAAGACCAATATGAAGTGAAATATAACACAACTAAATGTATAATTACAAAAAAACACAACTAAATGTATGAGTTAATAATATTCAAAGTATATGTTGGTCGGGTGGGGGTGGTGATCCGGATGCATCACTCATAGGGGTGGCGAGCTTGGATTGGGAAGCTTGCTTTAACGGTAAAAAAGCATACAATACAAGATGTGCATGTTGATTCTGAAGGTATATGTTAGACATGATTAATACTGAACCATCAAAATATCATAATAAATATATCCCGTTGCAACGCACGGGCAATTAACTAAGATGAGGGAGAGAGACTTACTAAGATGCGAACAATGTGAATTATAAAAAACTGTATGGTGGGGTTGAAAGGGGGATTGCGAGCTGGCTACACCATTGACAAAGGTTGTACGCTTAGATTTGTATGCCAGAGATAGTGGGTCAAGGAGGTAGAAGAAGGAGGAGAAAGAAGAAAACTGATTTTAGCAATAGAAAGGCCGACAATATCATCTAATGCTAGCGGTAAAAAATACAACAGTGTCATCTGATGTGCATGAGGATCCTACATGTATATGTTAGCCATAATCAGTGTTGAGCCAACAGAATATGTATGCCCCTGTGCAACGCACGGGCACTTACCTAGATTTTTAAAACAAAATCGCAAGAAGCGTCCGACTTTAAATTAATAAAGCCACCGGGCAGCATCCAACATAACAGAATCAGTGCAGTCATAAGTCACAAACAACTTGAGATAACAAAGCGAGAGGCATCAGACCTCGAAGAGGCTCATAGCGGAATCCAAAATAAAAGAGCTACCCTAATCTTCGATGGTCGACCTAGCCATGGTGTAAACGTGACGAAGTTTGCTGGTCGCCATCTCCATCTGCTCACTGTCTCTTTCCTTCCCCAGCGGCCGCCATTGCTGCATATAAAGATTAGTTTGGAATAGGCAGTTAGTCGGGTGCGAAGGGAAAACAGCTTCAATAGTAAACTTGTTGCGAATCTTCCACGGAGACCAAAGAAGCACCCCTACGCACATCCACACAACACGTTTCGATCCCCCGCGAAGGGGAGAAAGGAGTTGGACCAAGTCCCAAGAGGACCGAGGATTCCAGTCTAGTCCGGAAGCTTCACGGACGACACTCCACGCAAATATGGCTATAGGACAATGGAAAAACGTGTGGTTCGCATCTTCCACCACTGCATAGATAGTACAGTGACCGATTGAGGGTCCATTTCGCTTCGCAATGTTATTGGAAGTAGGCAAACTATTGCGAAACAATTGCCAAAGAAAGATTTTCACCACAACTTTCATAGATGTCTCACTAGCGATAACAACGGGGGAGAGGAGAGCTTCTCGTACAAGGACTTGACCGAAAACTGCCCCGAGGCCGACAAATCCCAGGAGACCGAGTTTGGGGAGCAATCAGACCCTGCCAACTGGACCTTCGGCTAAAGTATGGATAAAGGCGATGTTAGGCTGACTTGAAACGCAAGCTTCGGTGACAGAAATGCTTGGCTGCATAGCCAGCCGAAATAGGCTGCGGTATTCCTACCATAAAGGTGAATCCCACATCAGCTGTCAAGCCAGAAACGAATAGCCAGCCGAAATAGGCTGCGGTATTCCTGCCATAAAGGTGAATCCACACATCAGCTGTCAAGCCAGAAACGAACAGCCAGCCGAAATAGGTTGCGGTATTCCTGCCATAAAGGTGAATCCCCACATCAGCTGTCAAGCCAGAAACGAACAGGCCTACCATTGCCCAGGGAAAAACACGCGCCCAAGGCAAAGGCGGATTTTATTTTTTGGATTGCGTTCCAGAAGAGCGAGGCCCTATCGTGCCTTCATAAACGAACCAGTTGGGGAAATATTTTGCCTTGAGAAGCTCTTCCCAAAGCCCCGACGCGTTTTGGGGGAGCTTCCAGATCCATTTGGTAAGGAGGGCTATGTTCATAGTTTTAGTGTTAGTAATGCTCAAGCCCCCAAACTTTTTGGACCTGCATATTGCCGCTCATTTGACCAAGTGGTATTTGCGCTTTACTCTAGCTCCTTCCCAAAAGAACTTGGAGCAGGGAGTGTCCAACTTGGCATGCACACCGTTAGCCAAAAGGAAAAGCCCCATCGCGAACATCGGGACCGGCGGTAAGCTAGAATCCGTAGGCGTAAGTCTAGCACCCGATGACATAAACTTGCCACGCCACGACCCAACCCTCTTGCTAACCGTAGCACCAAGAGGTTCCCAGTCGGCGATGTGAAGCTTCCGGTCAGAGATAGGGAGGCCAAGGTAAGTTAGAGGGAACTTGCCCACTTTACAATTGAGGACGTTGGCAACCCTTCGCTCCTTGTGATGGTCGATGCCCATGGCCATGACCTCGCTCTTATGAAAGTTTACTTTCATGCGGACATGGCCTCAAAGCTAAGAAGAATAAGCTTGACCGAGGCGATGCTATGATCGCTGATATGTCCATTTTGCATCATGTTTTTATGTTGATATTTATTGCATTATGGACTCTTATTCCACCTTATGATAAAACTCTTATGCCTTTTCTCTCTTATTTTGCTAGTTTCACATGAAGAGGGAGATTGCCGGCAACTGGAATTCTGGACCGAAAAAGGCTACATCGGAGGCACTTTTTCTGAGCATCTCCAAATGAGCTGAAAATTGACGGAGAATTATTTTGGAATATATTAAAATTATTGGCAAGAGAACCACCAGGCAGCCACAAGCCTGGGGGGCGCGCCCCCCGAGCTTGTGGCGCCCCTCGCAGGCCTCCGGGACCCATCTTCTCCTATATGATGCCATTTTCCCTAGAACAATATTGAAAGGAAAGTTTCGGGACGAAGCGCCGCCGTCTCGAGGCGAAAACTAGGCAGGAGCACTTTTGCTCTCCGACGGAGAGATTCCGCCGGGGAAACTTCTCTCCGGCAGGGGTAAATCGAAGCCATCGTCATCACCAACGATCCTCTCATCATGGGAGGACCAATCTTCATCAACATCTTCACCAGCACCATCTCATCTCAAACCCTAGTTCATCTCTTGTATTCAATCTTTGTCTCAAAACCTCAGATTGGTACCTGTGGGTTGCTAGTAGTGTTAATTACATCTCGTAGTTGATGCTTGTTGGTTTAATTGATGGAAGATCATATGTTCAGATCCTTGATGCTATTCAATACCCCTCTGATCTTGAGCATGAATATGATTTGTGAGTAGTTACGTTTGTTCTTGAGGACATGAGATGTAACACCCCCATGTATTAAGCTACAATAACCCCTCTCTGATTATACTAAGTCACTTGGTTTCATATCTCATTTCAAATTCCACCTCTGAATTCAGTTTCAATTTTAAATTATAAAATCCATAAATTATTTCACCAAACACAAGGACAAAAATGTTCATAATATTGCAAATAATCACTGAGTAATTGTCTTGGAGAAACCGACATTTTATGAAATATTTTAGTGCCCTAAAATAACTAAAACATGGCCAAAACAGTATTTAAAATGCTTTTTCTAAATTATGAAAAATACGAACTATTTCAAATAAATCCATAACTTTTGTGGCAGTGTCTAAATTTGCAATATAAATAGACCAACTTTTATATTTTATAAAACTATTTTTCTATTAAAAGAAATTGCAAAACAGAAGGGAAAAAAGCTTTTTTCACAAAAAGAAAAAAGGAAAAAGAAAAGCCCTTGTCCCCCTGTGCCTTAGTCCACAGGGACAGGCCCAGGCCGACCCAGCCCACCTCCTCGGTCGGCTTCAACCTGGCCATGGCGTCGTCCTCGGCGGGGAGGCATGGAGCCACGGTGTTGCTCGTGTAGGCACAGACCGGGGCTGCTCGATCTCTTGCTACAGAAGGGGCGGGGTGTGCTGCCACCATGGCTCCCTTCATGGCCAGCTCTCATGGAGGAGCAGCTCCACCAGCATGAACGGGGACGCGGCGAACCAGGCTTCCTGCACTGCACTCTCCTCTAGTCAAGCCCCTCCTCCGGTGCCCGGAGGCGGTGTCTTCTTGCGGGAGGCGCCGAGGCAGGGGAGAGGAGTTGCCATGGAAGGAGAGTACATCGAGAGTGGCGGCTAGTGAGGGAGAGAAAGGGACTGCTAGGTTTTCATCGGGTGTGTCAGATGGGTTTCACCCCTGTCGCGTACCCAAACCGAAGGAAACCCACCCCAATTCCTCTGTCCTGCAGCTAATGAGACCCACCTGTCACCCACGTCTGATGCCGCTGGGAGCGTGTAAAATGAATACAACGAATTAACGGTTGACCAGTTGACAACGAGTAAAGTCGTACAGGAGTAAAGAGATCGCACGGCCGAGAAGAGGCAGCGCATGCAAGACCCCTGGAACGGTGGGTGCTCTAGCGAGGTTTATAGGAGAAATTGCTCCTAACCTGTACCAGTCTCTAGTTCTCGTAATGATGCATCCAACAAGGAGAGAAATAAACAAAGGCTAAACTAAACTAGGAACGCAACAATTATAAGGATATATAAGCGCTAGGCATTTATCATGCCTTTTTTATTTATCCCAAGGCCAATTTTTTCGTTTAATTGGGTCATTTCCTACCATTTTTTTTTCATTTAAAACACCAAAGTACCGAGGCCATATACCCCTCTGTCCCATAATATAATATAAGAAACACGGCTTCAAAAAACATTTTATATTGTGAGACGAAGGGAGTACAATGCAAGGTATACTTCCAAAGGTGCTCGTAAAAATAGAACATATTTTGCTTAAACGCTAGTTATTTCTGTAGCAGAGAGGTGCCTAGTTAAACAAAAGACCGGTGCTAAAGGAAAAACCGTTGCCTAGTTAACACATCGAAACAAGCAAGCGCTGCATATCAGTCACAGACAAGACAAGCAAAGAAGCAAATGTTTGTTCGAGCTCAACACATAAAGCATATATCAGATACAGAACATGGCTATCCAAAGTGTAACAATTTATCTTGAAATCACCACTAAATTGCTTAGCCGGCCAACAGATTTTGCATTGTACACCCTAGTCGGAGACACTTTTCCCTAGGGAAGGCAGAGATCGCAGGGGAGACGAGACCCATTGACTGCTGCGCAACGCCCGCAGAGTATAGCAATGTTAGTACAACAAGAACAGAATCCCCATGGTTTTCGGCTTCTGGCAGTCACCTCCACCTGGCGCCTCCCAATCTGATCACCTCTTCAGTTCCGGAGTCCCTGCGAGATCTGTCATCACCGGCATCGTCCTTTGCGTTCGTCGCGTCGCCGTACAGATCCTTCAGCTTCGCCAAGTTGGATGACTCTGGCGCTTTACCAAACGGGCTGGAGCGATGGCTGTCACCATTGGTTCTGCCACGGCTCGGACTCCTGCTCCTGCTCCTGCTCCTGCTTCTGCGGCCACTCGAACGTCCATTTCGATCGGAGTCCCTATCCCTCCTTTCATGGCTCCGCCTCTCGACATCCCTATCAGAATAGCTCGAGCGGCGGTAGTCACGGTCTCTGTTATCACGGCTGTGCCGACCATGCTCCCTATCCTTGTACCTACCACGATCGCGATCTGAACGGTCCCTGTCAATGTCACGGCTGCGCTCACGACTCTGACTTCGGTGCTTCCTGGGTGGAGATTTGGCATGACCGCCATCATGACTCCTTTCCCTTTCTCGTACAGAAGGCAATGTCTTTCGGACTGGGGATGAATCCCTTGTGGATGCACGGTGTGGAGCACGCTGACCAAAAGAGACGGACAGAGAAGCCTTCACTGAAGGAGGCCGCCGGGCAGTATCATCTGAACCAAGGCGGCTAGAATCCCCGGTTATCCCTGACTGCTTTGTTGGGAGCTTCATTTTCTCAAGATGGGCAGTAACCTGTCGCAGAATTAGGAGAGGCACTCGTGGAAGAAGACTGTCGAAGTAGTACTGCAAAGAAACAATAAATGACAAGGAAATTTAGTTTACCAAACGTGTGAATGCTATTCTTCATTTGAAGCTACTAGAATAATGGCCTGGAAAGGAAATACTAGACGGATACAATAGCATATAACTTGTCAAGAAACATAGTGGTAACGGAGTATGGTTATGAGGTTAATTTGTTCTGTTGTATTTGGCATACGAGCGTCTAGGCTAGGGCTGAGGTGTTCTCAGTTATTGTGGCAAACCGTGACAACAAAAAATAAACTGAATTTTTTTTTGGCCAAAATAAGAACTAGTCAAACGACTGCTAGTGCTTCGTGCCAACTGAGACAGATATCCATTGCCGTATCAGCTAGACTGTAAGAATTGAAGGACTCACCCACCAAACAGTAACAGCTGATCAAACCAAGGAGTTTACCAACTGTCTTGACTCACCAAAACACTAGCAACTCAATATGGCAATAATTTCCTTCTAGCTTGCATACGCAATAAGATCTACTTCCTCCGTTCCTAAATATAAGTCTTTATAAAGATTTCACTAGATGGGTTACATACGGAGCAAAATGAATGAATCTAAACTTAAAATGTATCTATATACATCCGTATGTGATTCATAGTGGAATCTCTACAAAGACTTACATTTAGGAACGGAGGGAGTATAAACTATTGGACATGCTATCCATTATACCAAAATATCACAGAATCCTGACTGAATGAATGTGGGAGCCAACCAGTCAAGAGTTTTTCTTGAACTTAGGCATCCTAAAACAAAGTTCAAAAGCTTACAGTTATAAGATACTTATTACACACTGGACCTCCTTTTTTCTATATGGGAATGGACTTGATTCTTGGTAAATATGACCATAGATCTTTTCCAAAGCATAAAGCATGGACAGAAAGGGAAATAATAGCATCTCAAACCAAGAAAGAAACAATACAGGACGTAGCCTGAAACAGAGTAAAGCATCTCAAAAGCACACATCATTTTTATGTGCAATGAATACTTCAACCAGTTGAAAATATGGAACACTAGTGGCAAAAGTGAAAAGAACATTCGAGTAACATATCATGACAAACCTTTACAAAGTGGTTACTGGTGGAAGAGATGTCTCCTCTTAAAGCAACTCCACAATTGAAATTTCCGCTCAGTATGCCAAATCAACAGGTGAGATTCAACAAACAGACATCGCACTTAGGCTCAGAAAATGGTATGTTAATCATGTATGTCCTCGGATGTTGTTGGGTAACTATAGAAAACTGTAATAGCAGCTCTACAGTAAAGTTATGTCAAATGGAAGAAATGGGGACATAGTTTAAGAGATATACCTGACCAAGGATGACATCACGCACATAAACGCCCATAGTAGTCATTTTACCATTGGATCCAGGGGAAAACTCCTGATAGAGAACACATAATATATAGAGGTGAGCTATGGTTCATTACAAAAGAACTGCAAAAGGATTAACCATTTTATCACCAAAACTCATAAATGTTAAGAACAGGCATGGCAAACTATTTGCACACATTGATCCACATGGATAAGCATTAGGCTCATACATGTGCAGATCGTTATGTCATAAAGAAACAACTAATAAGTGCAAGTAATCTCTATTCTCTAGTAAAGGCATGGTGGATTCCGGAGAACTATCCATCTAGCCTTTCTGATCACACACTTTCATCAGCTCACTGTTTGGGCTTCACCTTTTTTTCATAGATAAAATCCTTTACTTGGTCCACGATGGATGATAACAGAAGAACCATATGTTGTGCCAGCCTTCATATGCAATATATGTTTACTAGTCACTTCAGGTTTGCACAAGCATGATTCTTAAAAACAGCAGCCACATCATAATAACAGAACATCTTTGTTGAAAGCAACGCTGAGGTTTGAATCTTACTTTGATGCAAACAAAAACATATCATTGGAACTAGAACTTGGCCTATTGCTGTTTAATTTATGGCCAAACAAATGCAGAAGAGGCAGAGAGCGAACACAGAAGAGACGGTACCTCATCATCTTGAATGTAGGGCTCATACCAGGTCCATAAGGTCTTTGGGTCCGCGGCATAGCGCAGGTACAGAAACCCAATCTGTTGCAAAAAATAACTATATTCCATGAAAGCTAAACAAAATCAAACATACAATCATAACAAAAACTTACAATCATAAAGAGCAGTAAGATAAATAAACGTTAGGAAAGCAGGGGCAGGAAAAGATAGATAATCCTTACTTACAGCTCTGATGTAGGGGGAGTCCGGGTGCTTGAGCAGGCCGTGCATCTGGTTGACGGTGAGCTTCATGGTGAAGAGCTTGTAGAGGAGGCAGAAGGCGGTGGAGGGGCCGCGGCAGTTGCCCGTCATCCAGGGCTCGACGTGGTCCACCTGGTTGTAGATCTCGTCGATGACCTCGTGGTACGTCTTGATCTTGTAGAGCTCCTTGAAGTAGTCCGAGGAGACGATGTTCATCGACAGCACCTTCTCCATGAGCACCTCGATGGGCCGCCCCGACGTCTGCAGCTCCATCCTCCCGGACCCTCTGCGAAACCAAACACCACACAGACTCAAGCCCAGGACTGCTAGGTTACACCGCAGGGGGGCAGTAGGGCTACGCGATTCCCTCTAAGGACAGGCGCTGTATCGACTGGAGATCGAGAATCTCTACCCCGGGGACGGAGTTTTCTGCCGGGTAGCGGCGATAGGGGAGAAGGAAGCGCTAGAAAGATTCGTTTTTTCCTCTCCGTCGCGTCGAGATCCGGACTTGCGCGGTCGAATCGGGGGGTTACCTGTTTGGTTGTCGCCGGGGGGGAGGCGGGCGGAGCGGAGGCGCGGGCGCGCCGGGGAGGCCGAGGAGGTGGCGGCGCGGTGGGGGCGGGGCGCCGGCGAGACGGATTGGGGATTTGGTGGGGGAGGAGAGGAGATGGGAGGGAGGAGGGAGGAGGGGGGAGGGAGCTCGTGGCAGGCTGGGGTTAGCGGCGAGGGACAGCTCTACCGACTGAGCAGCGCCGCGGCCGTATCTCAGCCGTCCGTTGTTGCAGTCAACGGCCCTGTCGCTCTCACGCCAGGCCCGGGCTGTTCCGGGTACAGATGGGCCCGGCGTGGCGGCCCAGTATGGAGTGGAAGCAATGCGTGGTGTCCTGGGCCTAAGATATGCTTTTCTTTTTTCTTCTTTGTGCGAGGAGAGAGAGAGGGGCATACCTACGTATGCCATGTCGGTATTCAAAATTCCTAAAAAAATTGTAAAGGAATTACAGATGCCGTATCTCAAATTTTGGTGGGGTGATGATGCAACTCATAAGAAAATGCACTGGTTTGCTTGTGGAAAATGTGTATTCCAAAGAGCCAAGATGGCATGAAATTTAGGGACATCCACTGTTTTAACCTTGCTTTATTGGCAAAACAAGCTTGGCGTCTTATTTGATGGTCCTGAACCATTATCTGCTACTATCCTCAAGGCTATGTATTATCCTGATGGAGATCTGTTAAATGCTACCCTCAAGGCAGAGTATTATGGCAGGTGTGGATGTTATTAAACGAGGATATATATGGAGAGTTGGAGATGGTGACAAGATCAATATCTGGGAAGATGCATGGATTCCCCACTCATCATCGAGGAAGGTTATTACGAATCGAGGTAATCAGCTTTTGTCTCGAGTTAGTGATCTCATTGATCCAGTCACGGGAGATTGGGACACCGATCTGGTCTACCAAACTTTTTGGCAAGTGGATGCCGAAAGAATTCTCTCAAATCCGTTACCTGTACATGACATGTCTGACTTTGTGGCATGGAATTTTACAAAAAAAATGGACTTTTTTCGGTATGATTGTTGACATCAGATTTTGGCATGGTCGAAAAACATAATTAAGGAGGCCTCAAATGGAAAAATGCTTAAAGTGAGAAAGTTCCGTATCGTCAAAAGAACAAACTTTGATATTTGGGCCATAGCCATCCGGTCTCATCTCTAAGGCCAAAAGTACTGAGATTTGTACCCAGAACACTATTCGGCTGACTACAAGATGACCTTATATGAGAAAACTTTCTACACGAATTGTCTTCGTCTCGTCGAAATGATCGATTTTGATATACAAATCGTCCCAATCCGAGTTCGTATGTAAAAGTTAGAGCCATCCGAATATAGCTCTATCACGAGCCAAAAGTGGCGCGTCCCACCAGACACCCTGTCTGATGGGTAGCGCGAATAATAGTCTATTTTGCGTGAGCGATTTGACCATCAAGATGACCTGTGATCAGATGACGTTCAACATAAAAGTTGTTCGTCTCGTCAAAATGGTCAAGATTGCTTTTGGACTCGTTTCCATCCGAGGTCGTTTACCACCTCGAAAATTACCCGCAAAGTGCAGCCAGTTTAAACCGAACAGTTTTGGAAAGTTCGGACAAAACCAATCCGAATTTGACTAGGGCTTTGGACGTGAATCCAAGCCTTTTCCTTGCACGGGAAGTCCAGCCACCTCTTATATACCTAAGGGGTGATGGCCGATTGAACAACACACAATCCTTAACCCTAGTTCTTCTTCTTCCTCGTTCTTCGTTTGTTCTTCTTGTTGCAGGGCGGCGAACCTCGAGGCCATAGGGGCGATCAGGTCGACCTAGGGTAGCCCATAGCCGCCGCGCGCCCTGATGGGTCCCTCCCGGGCGTGTGGGGTTTCGGGTCCTCAAAAGCACCCGCCGGATTGCCTGCGTACCGCGCTTCTGGCCGGGTCTCCTTCGACGTGAGCTGCGGTGCATCACCCCCGGCGTCGAGGGTACATGGTGCGTGTTCGTGTGCGAACACACTTTTTGGCGGCTCCGCTGGGGACGAAGCTTTGAACGGTCTTTGGCCCATTATTGCTACGAAGAGATCGTCATCTAGGGTTTGCAATCTACAAAGGTAACATGAATACCCAATTCACTTATGTAGATGCAAATAATGCATATGTTGTTGCTAGATTGTTTAATGAGCATAATGCATCGGCTAGCCCTAGTTTTATCAATCATGCATCTAATTATGTGCAACAGCCGATTCAGAATAATCTCCATGGTTCTAGTTACAATTTTAGCAACATGACACGTATGTATTCCAACCCTCATGCATCGGCTACCCCACAAATCCATATGTCGATGAACAACATGATGAGTTCTGTTAATCAAGTTGAAACACCTCATGTAGGAACTTTCAATAACATGCAACAAAGTGTTTCACCTTCTTATTCATCGGCAACTAACTTCCAACATCTTAATTCAAACATGCCGGTGGATAGGGGAATTGGCCATGCTACTACTAGTTATTCGGCCAATTACCCTCAAACATCATATGCTACACCTTATGCTACTAATTTTCTGGCACCATACGCAACTGTTGATGTCCATAATTCGGCTCCGCACCTTCATGGTCAT
This sequence comes from Triticum aestivum, assembly GCF_018294505.1. NCBI lineage: Eukaryota > Viridiplantae > Streptophyta > Magnoliopsida > Poales > Poaceae > Triticum > Triticum aestivum. The sequence continues at coordinate 53,039,009 of NC_057814.1, read as the reverse complement.
GGCCGAATAAGTGAAACTTCTACAGGAGCAAAAATGCCTTCACCTACTACCGTGTATCATGTCCCCCAATACAATTACAGAATTTCGGCAACATCTCATTGCCGAAAGAGTCTAAAAGCATCGGGGGGCAACCATATCCAGATTGGGTAATTGAGAAAAAGCTTACATTCTCTTGGGATTTGTGCAACGCTATTCGCCAGGAACTAATAGATGGCGGGAAGCCTCATGACTTTGCCGTTGTAAAAGCAAGAGTTGTGCAAATAATGCATTCGCCTAGTTCTCTAGCAACCAATGTACCCCCTAAACAATTTCAAAGTTTCGGCACCTCATTGCCGAAAGAGTCTCAAAGCATTGGGGGGCAATTTCATGAGGAGTGGATGCAAATTGAGATGAAAAAGTTTAAAGCTCGCCAAACTGAGATGTGGGCTAAAATAAGACAAGAGCGAGAAGCCTTGCAAATTCAAAAAGAGAAAAGTATTGATTCAGGTAACAAAGAAAATTCGGTTATTGAAAAAGCCGAATCAAATAGTATGTGTACCAAATCTATCAAAGAAAAAGAGGATGCCAAGGCATTGGAGAGTTATTCAAAAGTGGAACATAGTATTATTCAAGTGATACAACCATCATGCTCTCCCAACCTGTATGAAGAGGTATGTCTACCAAGTGATTTACCTATTTTCAGATTTGGTCACAACTTTATTGTTGATGCATCTATTAGGAAAAATCTTATAAGTAATTTTGAAAGACCAATGATGAAGGGTAATTTACTTGTTAGCAACAAAATTGTTACAAAGTATATCGATCAACCTATTGTGCCATTCATAAAGACCGATAGTGACTTATTATTGCAGCCAAAGGCTTCCCCATTGCTTTACTTAAAACTTATCTCTAAGTGAGTAGCTTTGCTTGTTTCATACTTGGCTTGCACTTGGTCTCAGTTGAGACACGTGTGCTCTAACTATTTTCGTTTCAGAAATTTAAAGCCAGTGTTAAATTCTTTTGAGAAATCTGATGCTAATATAATATCTTATCCAAAGACATCAGAGATAGAGTGGAAAACATAATTCATAGCTAAATGGGAGATTCCAAATCTGTACCATTCGTTTGCTTACCTCCAAAGCCGTTCGTACACCAAGATCGGCTAGAAAACAAGAAGTATACCTTCAACTCAAGCATGTGTGATCAAATATTTGATTTGTTGTTGAAAACTAATTACATTAGAATTCTTGATCACCATGTCAAGCCATCCATCCAGGGACGAATGTATTGTAAGTTGCATGATTCGTTCAAGCATAATTTCGAGGATTGCAACATGTTTCGTCAAATAGTTAAGTCGGCCATTGATAAAGGACGATTGAAATTTGTTGAGACACCAAAAGATGACGAGTCTATTCCAATTGGTTCCGATGGTAAAAGCTTTTTGCATCGACTGCTTCAAGTCAGTCCATTTAGAGAGAAGGTAAAAACTGCAGGTGATGGGATCAAGCTTTCAAGTAAAGAAATTGTTGAAGAGCATAATGAACATAATCTTGAGGGTGAGAATTCCATCGAAGCTACAGTGGAGACGCCAATGACTGGGGGGCAACAAGAAAATCCAAAGATCGGTGCAAGCACAAACAAAGAAAACAAAGGCCGACGTAAGCACAAAGGTAAAAAGCCGAAAGTCACTTTCGTGCAACTATTGGAAAAATATCAGAAGATAAGTGAGGAGAACAGTGCTTATCGGCCAACTAATGCAAAGGCATCAAGATCACCCCCTAGGCGCAAATGCAAGGATCGATATTGGCAAGAAGAGAATTTGAATGAAATTTGTTCATATCCTTATTTTGGGCCGCCAATGCCAATGTCGTGGATGCCTTCCTATGCTCACGTAAATCCATATCCATCATGGGACAAGTATGATAAAGGGCACATTCTCAATATTATTATAAACCATCTCGCCAATATTATGCAGCTCCAAGAAGACCAACGTTCAATGAGCAGTCATATGTTCAAGACCGTTTCAATAAAAAAGAATCGGTCCGGAGCACAAGGAATAATAAGGAGGTGGTTGAGCAAGTCTACCGCGTCAAAAGAGATGGTCGTAAGAGTTCCACTTCAAATATGATCTCAAATGAAAAAGTGCCAATTAAAGTGTCGACATTGGCTACAAAAGGCAATGAGGCAAGTCGATCAAGTGCCAAATCTGAAGGGAAGAAGTTGAGAGTGCACAAGGTAAAACAAGAATTGCCATTACTTCAAACAAAATTGCAGCTGGGGTGCCCACTCGGCTTATCGTATTGGCAAAAGAAGAAGTTGCCAAAGCTTAGTGCACAAGAACTTGAAAAGAGAAACATGGCATGGGTTCCCAAAGAAAGTATTCAATATAAGAATTATGTGCAAGCTTCCTTTATAAGGAGTGTGGCAAAGGTGAAGAAGGAAAAGAGTGAAAACTATGAAGGACCAAGCCGAAGGTTTCAACATCTTCGGTCCACACATTATCCATTTTCTTCAACAATGTCGTTGATGCCTATGCCATGGAATTTGTCATCAGGTATGATTAGTTACCCTCAATGGGCTTATTTTAATCCATGGATGCAATATAATTTCTTACATCATGAAAGGGTATTACCAAATCATCATATGTTTGATTAGCTTCACTTTTGTTGCTAATCTAAATGGCCGATATATACTTATTGTCCTAATCACATACAAATGGCTGATGAAGTGTTGACGTCGTCCTTAAAAAGAGCATTGTGCAAGTTACTTTTTGGCACGCAAGCTTTGCTGAAAAAAGGGGGGCATGTGTTGACACCAGATTTTGGCATGGTCAAAAAACATATTTAAGAAGGCCTCAAATGGAAAAGTGCTTAAAGTGAGAAAGTTTTGTATCGTCAAAAGGACAAACTTTGATATTTGGGCCATAGCCATCCGGTCTCATCTCTAAGGCCGAAGTTGCGTTCGAAGTACTGAGATTTGTACCCAGAACACTATTCGGCTGATTACAAGATGACCTCATATGAGAAAACTTTCTACACGAATTGTCTTCGTCTCATTGAAACGTCGATTTTGATATAAAAATCGTCCCAATCCAAGTTCATATGCAAAAGTTAGAGCCATCCGAATACAGCCCTATCACGAGCCAAAAGTGGCGCGCCCCACCAGACACCCTGTCTGATGGGTAGCGCGAATAATAGTCTGTTTTGCGCAAGCGATTTGACCCTCAAGATGACCTCTGATCAAAAAACGTTCAACATAAAGTTGTTTGTCTCGTCGAAACGGTCAAGATTGCTTTTGGACTCGTTTCCATCCAAGGTCATTTACCACCTCAAAAATTACCCGCAAGGTGCAGCCAGTTTAAACCGAACAGTTTTGGAAAGTTCGGACAAAACCAATCCGAATTTGACTAGAGTTTTGGACGTGAATCCAAGCCTTTTTCTTGCACGGGAAGTCCAGCCGCCTCTTATATACCTAAGGGGTGATGGCCGATTGAACAACACACAATCGACAAATCAATCCATCATCTTTTACCTTTACTTTTATCTTCTCCCTTGTTTTTCTTCTTCCTCATTCTTCGTTCGTTCTTTTTCATTGCAGGGCGGCGAACCTCGAGGCCCTAGGGGCGAATAGGTCGACCTAGGGCAGCCCATAGCCGCCGCGCACCCTGACGGGGTCCCTCCCGGGCGTGTGGGGTTTCGGGTCTTCAAAAGCGCCCGCCGGATTGCTTGCGTACCGCGCTTCCGGGCAGGTCTCCTTCAACGTGAGCTGCGGTGCATCACACTCGGCGTTGGAGGTACACGGTGACGTATTCGTGTGCGAACAATGGTCTACTTATCATGCAGAATGGGACCATCAATATGGCCACAAGATAACACCCAAGTCTGGTTCGTGGACTCTCAAAGAAACGTGGAAATTGTTTTGGAGTTTGCACTGTCCGGCAAAGATAAAGGATTTTGTGTGGAGAACCCTTCAGAGTGCAATCCCATGTCGGTCAATTCTTGCAAATAAACACATGAAAGTACAAGTTCAATGCCCATCTTGTAATCGAGGTCCGGATAATATTCGCGACCTTGTTTGAATGCCCCACTGCAGTACAAGTTTGGAAGCTATTGGGTATATATGATGTCATCAAAAGAACTTGTTCAGTTGCTCGAGCTGGGGAGACTATTCTTGAACAATTGTTAAGCCTGACAAATGCATAGGTGTTTGTACTAGGGCAAGCAAAGTTCAGAGAAATTGTTGCAACAACATCTTGGTATTTATGGTGGGAATATCGAATTCACACATGATGAACAAACCCAGACACTGGGCAAGATTTGTCTTGTTGTGAGAGCGTTAACTGCAAACTTCACCCTCGCATGTAATTTGAAGGCCCGCGTGAGAAGTAGTGGTTGGACAAAACCAAGAAACGGATATGTGAAGCTGAACGTCAACGCTAGTTTCAACGAGGATACGCTGCAGGGTCAGTTGGTGCAGTTATCAGAGACAGTTCAGGTGCTTTTGTAGCAGGCGAACGAGTTATTGGATGCCTGTTTCGATGCTTTTACAGCGGAAGCCATAGCGTTGAGATTTGGATTTAACCTGGCCCGCACAATTGGATGCAACCGGATTGAAGTTAACTCTGATAACTCTGAGGTTATAATTACAATGCAAGAAGGATCTTCTTCTGCGGTGGCAAGTGCAGTCTTTGATGACTGTCAATTCATGGCGCTAGATTTTTCGCATGTAATCTATGAGCACTGTAACAGAGAAGAGAATCAAGTAGCACATGGACTGGCTAAGTTAGCCAGATTAGCCCCTCCTAGAGTCTGGATGGATGATGCCCCTAATGGGATTATCCCTTTTATTGTAAATGATGGCACCATTCTTATAAGTGAATAAAGGAGAAGTAAATTTTCAAAAAAGGGGGGGGGAGAGGCTTTGTCACACGATGGGCTGATTTGGTGGGGGTGTTCGCTGACAGAGAATCTGCCGTTATATGATGCATTTGTTGTTTGTGTTTTCACACAGATGCCAAATTCCAGGGGCATTTTTTATCTACACTAAAATGCAGGGAGGGGGGGCGGGGGTTCTTGTGTTCTTATAACGGTTTTTCTTTGTTTTGAGAAAGGCCATCATGGCTAACTTTATTAATTTAAAAAATAATTACATTATTTACTAATTAAGAACCCAAGAGGCTCATGAGTCCAACTATCATCACGCTTATTACAAAAACTAAACTTAGCTAGCTCATGTGCTACAGAATTCGCATCATGAAAACAATGCTTGAAGATGATCTTTCCTACTAACGTTGCCAAATCTATGCATTCCACAAAAACCGCCGCTGCTGCATCCCACCATTGGTTCTGTTCCTTGGCAATAATTCACCACAGTGAGAGAATCAGACTCCACTACAATCCTATTAAAACCCATAGCATTTGCCAAAGCTAGACCGTCACACATAGCCATCGCTTCTGCTGTCATCACATCCCCTGCGTTCTGAATAAATTTGCGTTGTGCTACTAAAAATCACCCATTCCCATCTCTCAAAACAGCCCTTGTTGCGCCTGAACCTCCTTCGGCATGGAACGAGCCATCAACATTCAACTTGATTGACCATTTTGTGGATGTTGATTTATGCTCTTTTGTTCATACTAGTAATTGCGTATGTGCAATGCAAGTTCATATAAGGTAGGGTATTAACTGAAAGTTCAAAAAAAGTATGGTATTAATTGCTTGTGGATGTTCGATATGATACTAGAAGGATTGGGCGTGCTTCGCTACATAGTTGGTGTTGTTGAGATTTCATTAAAAAAATGGTTTGGTGTGTGTTGGATGGGGGGGGGGGGATGATGAAGTCTGTTTTCTTTTTATTTATAATTTGGTATTTTCATGGATCTTTTTGGGGGTTATAATTATGTGTTATCTCCAAAGTGGCACACACATATGCAGGGATGCAGTGGTGACCACATGTATTATGTTGGTGCTATAGTGTCACATGTTGGCATTTATTTCTTGTCAGGTGATGAGAGGGTGCGAGACTAGGTATTTTTATAAGCTAGTTGTTGCGGATTGATGTGAGAAATCATCGACCATTCAAAATCATGAACCAAATTAAAAAATGAACACCTTTGCACCGCGATTCATACCAGGATATCGAACATCAACCAACAAGTTTGCCGCAAGAACATTCCCAACAAACACTCCATGGTTAACATTTCCGAAACAGATAATAATGTGATTGTTGCGGAAAACAAAGAAACAAGCTTTGCTCCTAAAACAAAGATGGATAAAAGAAAGGAAGATATTCTAGGCGACGTTAGGCCTCGAACTATCGCGTGTAAACACATGCGCCCCTTCCTCTCAATGTTCTCCATCCCTACACACCTTTCTCCATGCGTCCCCCGACGTCGCCACTGCCCTCACTATTGCCCCCTTCATCCTCTGCCATCGATGTTCACTTGCACTCTCTCATCATCCCCATCATGGCAGATTCAACGTTATCATCGCTCTTGCCACAGAAGTCAAGCGGAGTTGCCAACCCTCGGCTCAAGACCATCCATGCTTGTGTGTCACACCTGATACAAGTGTCCAGGTGGACTAGCAGTAGTGCAGTGCCGTAGGCCGTGGATGTGTTGGGCTGCATGTGGCCTTATAACTCGGGTGTGCGTGTGTGTGCTCAACCCTGCGTACGAGACAGAGGAGGACAAGAAATAAGATAACTCTGAATTATTCTCACCTCTCTTCGTCTATGTCACCTACCTGCTCCTCTCCTCATCCCCAATTCCTCTCACGTGAGATCGATCCCCTTTCTAGGGTTACTCGGTCGTCATATTGTGTTGGTGGGTGGGTGGAGGGGGGAGGGGGGATGCATGCACTCAACTTTGCCTTATCGGCCATCGGTCGCCTTCTCTTTCCTTCCTTCCCCCATTCCTCTTCGCACCACATATTGTCGCCATCTATGACGCCGAGAGGTCGCGTGCGAAGTTAACACGTGACAATTGGCAATTAACTTTTTCCGAAAAAGAAAAGAGGCCCCACTACACATGTTCTCGGAGACCTAGTTAGTCCTTGTCAGCCTGCTGCCCCTACAAGTTGATATTTGGCGATTGACAAGGTTACCCTTGACTTTTATGAGCTCATGCATCGTGGGATTCATTCAGGCCTTGTTTGATTAAACCTCTCTTGAAGAGGATTGCAGTGGATTGAGGGGGATTTTGACTCGTAGGGGATTTACCGTTCCCTTCCAACCGAACAAGCGGCAAGAATGAGTTGGACATGATGGACTACGAAATTAACCAACTTCCATTGATTACATCTGCATCACCTTACACCTTCTTCTTCTACAACAACCGCGCGCATGCTGATTAGGGGTACATTTTTCTTCTTCATCAGAAAAACATAAACCTCTTCTCCACAGACGAGAAGAGAAGAGAGATCAGCACCGCCGTTATTCCGGCCTTACACTAATCACTCCATCTGACCAACACTCTGCATCCTGATTAATTCTTCTTCATCTTCTTAATCTTCTTCTTCTTCTTCATCTATGCACCCTACTGCTTGCTGGTCTATGGCGTCAGGGCTGCGCCTTGTACGGCGCCGCCGCGACGGCCTCGGCGACGCTGAAGAAGATGCGGTCCGACCCGAACGTCTCCCCCACCACCGAGTTGTACATCCTCTCCGTCACCGACCCCACCGGGTTCGCCAGCACCAGGTCGATGCCCCGCTTGTCCAGCACCCGCTTCATCTCCGCCAGCGCGTCCAGCCCGCTCGTGTCGATCGCCGTCACCGCTGCAATCAACCAAGTTCGTTCGTCAGTGAATCGATCTTGGAACTTGGATGCCAAGAACAATGGCGATCTTTTAATTTAGTTTGCAGTGACGGTCGGACTCACCGCTCATGTCGAGGACGATGCAGCGGACGCCGCAGAGGTTGGCCTTGGCGGCGCGCTCCTCCTCCTCGCGGAGGTACCGCATGATCCGCTCCACCAGGTAGGTGGAGTTGGCGAAGTAGATGGCCGACTCGACGCCGACGACGAGGAACGGCGGCACGCGCACGGCCTCGCGGTACTGCGCCATGCTGCGGTAGCTCTGCGTGCCGGGGACCAGCCCCATGACGACGGTGTTGGGCCGGGTCACCTGCAGCAGGATCTTGAACAGCGAGATGCCCACGGCGATGGACAGCCCGACCTGGACGGACACGAGGAGCACGCCGAGGAAGGCGGCCACGCACGCGCAGAAGTCCAGCTTGTCCACCTTCCACAGCTTGGCGGCGCCGCGGACGTCGATCAGCCCGGCCACGGCGGTGATGATGATGGCCGACAGGATCACGTTGGGCGTGTAGTGGAACAGCGGCATCAGGAAGAGCAGCGTGACCAGGACGGCGGAGGCCATGACGATGTTCGACACCGCCGTCCGGCAGCCGGCGCTGTAGTTGACGGCGGAGCGGGAGAAGGAGCCCGTGGTGACGTAGCAGGAGGCGCAGGACCCCGCCATGTTCATCACCCCGATCGCCATCATCTCCTTGTTCCCGTCCACGTTGTAGTTGTTGATCGACGCGAACGTCCGGCCCACCGCGATCCCCTCCTGCAACATTCAAGGACAAAATCATCCACCATCAGATCAAAATGCCGCAACAAAACTTGTTCAGATTAGTAAAAAACCAGAGATTGATTGATTGATCTTACGGTGAGGGACAGGATGCCGGTCATGATCCCGGTCTTGACGGCCAGGGCGACGTAGGAGCCGCTGAAGACGAGCATGTTCATGGATGGAGGGTTCACTCCCCTCGGGAGGTCGCCGATCTGCGCGACAAAGACGGCATTTTTGGAGATTGATCAGAGACAGGTTATGAATGTTTCTTTGATTTTTTTTCATGCTCGAAGCATGTTCAGAGATGCTACTGAAGAAGAAAAATGTTGTGCTTACGATGCTGATGCCGTGGCCTCTGCACAAGTAGGAGATGATGGTGGAGGCGATCACCGACGTCAGGGGAGCCGCCGCCGACACCCAGAAAAGCCTCGGATTCCGAGCGCTCTGCAGAAGTACAAGGAGGAAAAATGTGTGATTGTTCAGTACATCTGCTTGCTATTGCTGAATAGTTTTCACCAAAAAAACAGAGCAAGAGAAAACAAATTGCCTGTCAGGCTAACTGAAAAAAATGTGTGGTAGGTGTTTGCCTCAAGATCAACATGTGCAATTATGTCAAGTGCTGAACCATCACCAGTCTTAACCAACTCTGCTGCAAACGGAAAACCATCACGCGAGCGAACTGGCGATGGCCCGCTTGTCAAGGAGGATCGCGCGACGCGTTCTCACGGCTTCGTGTGGGGTGTTTGTCAATCATCATCTCCAGATTTGACAGAGAAAAATATCATGGAAATGAGGAAAGATTGTGACCAACTAGCCTAACAGGTGACACATCAGAGACCAAATTCGATACATTCTCCCCAAAAAGGGAAAAAGGGGCAGGCTGCAATGGGTCACCGGCCATTACAGAATAGATTCTAACTAAGCCCACACACAATGACACACGTCTTACTCCAAACTGATTGATGCGTTTGGCCTAGCAGAGTTTATGAAAACTAAGGCAAGCTATGAACATGGCAGCTGTATGTGCATGGCCAAACTGAAACTGCTAAGACAGGTTACGTTTGGCTTCAAAACATATATGTTTGGTATGACTGAATCTTTAATATGCCTTTTTTTTGCTGAGGAAACAGTGACGCTTTTGTGAAGGAGAAAGGGATATAGGTATTGCTGATTTGTTTGCATGGAAAAAACAGTGCTAATTTTAAACTGCCTATGGCAATTATGCAATCTTGAAAGTGCATGTGCTCAAGTGCCAAGAGGCACTTTTTGGCACCATGTTTCAGTCTATTGTCATTCAGATATCTTGGAAGATTAGGCCTCCCATAGGGAGGAACTAGACTTTTCTGATCATACCATTGTTCAGCTAAACAAAGCAAGTCTAAAAGCTCTTGTTAGGATAGTCTAAATTACTATTAGCATATATATAGACAAACTAAAAGAGTTTAAAAAGTTCTAACTGATTGGACCAAGCTATTAGCCATGTTCTCTAATCAATTACAGGACATTTCTTTCTTATGATGATATACTCATTTTGGGTGTACTTCAGATACCGTCGAATGTTGTTCCGAGGAAACAAATTAAAGAAAAGTAAGGGATTCGTTTTTTGTGTGAAGTCAAGTTGAAATAAGAATGTTTTTTCTTTCAGAAAAAAAAATATCCGAGCATTGTCAGGTCCCAACAAACAGGAGCTAGGTGCTTAAGATCACCCTGCCACTAATTATTAGCCATTAGCTATGTTTGAGTGGAGTGAAATTCCTTGTTAGTGGGAAGCACCCTTTGGGTCCCTCCATTGTACTGCCCCACTTTTATGGGTTTAATCACCACCTCCCCTTTTTGCAAATTCTACCTTTCCTAGTTGCTACCTGTCCATGCCCATGGTCAAATAATTCTAGAAAACATTAGCCGACTAATTGACAAATGATGACTAAACATTCCTTTTCTTTTTCTTTTCTGATTTCAAGAACCAAAAGAAAAGGGATGCATATATGCATCCTAATCCTAATCATTTCCATGGTTAGTAAAACTGAAACTAGATATGGTTAATGTAATAATATGGAATCAATTAGTAGTTGTATTAGTGAAATTGAAACTAAACATGGATAAGTTAAATTGGAACTAAACACTGTGCTATTAGCTAGACGGAGGCAGAGCATAGGTGGTGGGTAACTTACGATCTGGCGTGTGCCGAGGAGGATGGCGAGGAAGGCGACGCCCATGACGATGGTCTGCCACTGCCACTCGCTGTGGCGGCGGACGACGGAGGCCATGACGTCGACGAAGCCCATGTGGGTGGTGAAGTGGACGATGCCGAGGAGGCCCTTGAGCTGCTGCAGGGACACGATGACGGCGGCGCCGCCCATGAACCCGGTGAGCGTGGCCTTGGAGAGGAAGTCGACGATGAAGCCCAGGCGGAGGAAGCCCAGGGAGGCCTGGAAGACGCCGGCGAAGAAGGTGGCGGTGAAGGCCAGCTGGAGGTACAGGATGGGCTGCTGCTCCGGCGCCACCGCCTCCCGGAGCATGGACCCCATCACCAGCGACGCGATCGACACCGGGCCCACCGCCAGGTCCCGCGAGCTCCCCAGCAGCGCGTAGATCAACGGCGGCACGAAGCTCGAATCTGCATGTGCCAACAATCTCGTCAATCGCCCATTAATTTCTCGCCATGAATGACAGAGTTATGGAGCAGAGGCGTGGGAGACTCACATAGGCCGATGATGGGCGGCAGGTTGGCGAGCTTGGCGTAGCTGATGCCCTGCACGTCGCGCCATGGAGGAGAAGGAAAGAAATTAATGTCGACCGACGAAACTTGCAGCTGGCGGCCATGTATGCCTCGCCATGGACCAGAAAAGGAAGGTCCTAAAAATGGGGCGGCGAATTGAAGGCGCGCTGGCCCCGGCCTGGCGACAGGCAGAGAAATCAATGGATGGAATAATTACCTGTGGGATGGCGAGGCTGGCAATGGTGAGGCCGGCGACGGCGTCGGAGCGGAGGAGGCGGAGGCTGTAGTTGGAGCCCCAGTGGAAGATGGGGAAGAAGTACTGCAGCGCGAGCACCAGCTTCCGGGCGAGCGACTGGTTCTTGAACTGGTGCAGGGGGTCGTCGGGGAAGAAGATCTCCGCCAGCCGCTGCCCCAGCGCCCGCGCCGTCGTCCGGCGCTCCGGCGCCGACACCTTGTGCAGCTCCACCTGCACCATCCCCGCCGGCGCCTGCCGCTGCTGCTGCTGACGCGCGCCCGAGTCCGCCGGCGGCGGCGCCTTCGCCCCGGGCCCGTGCCCCGCCTCCAGGTCGAACGCCAGGGTCTCCACCTTGTTGTTCACCACCATGGCTACGGCGCTAGGCTACGCTGTATGCCCTCTCCCTGCAACCGCCGGCGCAGGGGAGGAGGATGAGGCCGATGGCTAAGCAGAGGATTGTTGTTGCTGGTGCTCGATGGATTCGTCGTCGGAGGATGGCCGGGTTTTATAGGCACGGGACGGGGCGGGGGGCGAAAGCGCGGGAGAAGCCGAGGATTTCCTCCCTCCCACCTCGACGCGGATTAGGAAGGCGACTCTGGCTCTGGCTCTGCCTCTGCCTCTGCGTCCGCCTCCGGCGTGGTGCGGGGTGGTAGGGCAGGGTTGGGTTAATTTGGGTGGGGCCCTCTCCGGTCACTATTTACTGGGTGCTGTAATTAGCCACCGACGCCCGAGCTTTTTACCCGCAGGAAACACACTGGAAAATCACCAGCCGTCCAGATTGGGGGTAATAATTAAGATCGGATTACTCGGTACGGAGGTGCTGGTATCAAAACCGAATTATACCTCAACCAAAAACGTATTCTAGCCCCATACATTTATGTTTTTTTTGTTTGCATATAGTAAACGGCCTTAAATGACAGGGTTCAAGGTCGGCCGGTGATACGATGACAGATAAGCTTCATCATCAAGAGAATCGCCAGATAATTGACTTTAGCGAACTAGGGGATCGGAAATTTTCTCGCAAAAAAAGGAACTAGGGGTGTAAAGAGAACCAAGATGCCCCGCCTAGACGCACCGTAACACACACACGGGGAGAGAGAGAGATTGTGTTCGAGATAGGACAACAAGCTTCAGTGCCTTTCAACTACCAAAGCAAACTAGAATACCAAAGCATACATAAAAAGGACAAAATACCATCAATGTCCAAAAAGCTTAGGAGCCTTGAGAGCAAGGTGCATGAGGCGAAATAGAGAGAAGTGTGACAGGACCATCCTTGTTCATTCTTTTAAACTTGCATCCGCCATCTTCCGCGTGTTTTCCAGAGAAGAGAAGCTTGCATCCATCATCTTTATGTTGTCATTAGTGCGACGAATGACCGAACACCGTCCTTGTGCAGTGTTGAAGACATGGGTTATTTACCACCAGTCGGAACTATTTGGCATACCGATGAAGGATTGAGCATGATACTTCTTTCTGCAAATTAGGCCAAAAATTAAGCAAGTGCGCGCTTTGAAACCACTATAATAGGGCGAAACGGTACACAACCCACATACGCTACAAAAAAATTGTACCTGAGAAAGATATGAAGTTAACCTCCTAAGTATTGGACATGGATTTGTAAGGTAGTATGACTAAAATACCTTGTATTGTCCTTCGAAACATTCCTTGCAACATAAAAAGTAAAAAAAAACATCTCTCGGCAAAAGGACTACTTATGAGGTGCTATGGATCAAACTTACAAACAAGGAAATAGTGGGTATCAAAATCAACCTAACTTGATTTGAGCCCTCTACAAAGTATTAGTTTTACATGAAACAATTCAATTATCACAAATAACCTAGCTAGCTGGGAACTATTGGCCATGCTCCTAGTTAAAAATGAAAATTAAATAAATTGTCTTTTCGATCAGAATCGTGCATCCTTTTTTTTTGCGGGGAGATTTGTACATCTTACGACTCAGAAAGAACCAGTAAAGGTGATAAACCATTCTCCTTTATCCCACATTGGAAGAATTTTCACTTGTTAGTTGATCACCTTTTATAGTTCGAATCTACGGTGTAAAATAGAAATATCTCATGTTTCGAATCCAGCTAAGTCGAATCGACTGCCACCGATCCCTGAACTTCCAACACAAGTAAGTAATGGTAAGGGTAGATTCATGTAAAAGAAGGCTTGGTGGAAGGTGAATATCTTTTCTCCTTGGATGATGGATGATGGATTCTGGAATGGTTGCAAGTTAATTGGTGGACATAAGTTCTTCGGTTCCCTTTTGCACTCAGTGGGTTACCCAATTTTAACGGTTGTGTATATCCGGTGACCATTTTATGACTATTACTATGACTATGTGGCTAATTTTGAGTAATATAATCAGGAGGGAATGATCCTGAGGTGACATGTCTGCTCCACGTGTGCATGACTGGGCCCACATGTCTGGCATCTGGCAAAAGGCAAACCACGGTGTAAGCACGTCGTTAATTAGGCGCACACCTAACTCCTAACTCAATTTGTCTTACGTGAAAGCAACAGAACAGAACATATCTATTCTCTACACGTATACACTAATCTATAGGAAAAATGCATATTCAGTCTATATGTAAACACTACTCCTCTACAAGAAGGAAATGCATACTGACATAATCACATTCTTGACCCATGTTACAAGCTACTAGATTCTGAGCCATGAATTGTGACAGGAGCACCAAGAGCCATGATGATGATAACAACAGCTAGCAATCTACATATTTCGATGGCAAGGTATTTAAAAGCCCCATCACTTACTTCCATTTCCACAGCAGAGTGGAGCTGCCGGCCAACTATCAATGGAGTCGATGCATTTGATGCATAGCCTTGCTAGCTAGCTCCCATCGAAAGGTGGCCTATGGAGAAGGATAGTGCCTGCCTGCCCTAGAATTTCCTGCAAACGTTGAGAGCCCATATTGAAACGCATGAGCAAAGGAAACTCAAGTGGCTCACCAAGTTGGCCGTTTATACATAATTACATGCATATAAATAGCATCTGTTGCTAGCCCTAGCTAATTGTGGCCAAAACGCATGTGATGCTAGTGTGGCCGGTGATGTATATTTGGCAACATGCAACTGTCGGCCAGCAATGCATGTAGCCTCAAATAGGTGCAGGCATAAATGGGGCAACCAAAACTAGCAGAAAATGCTTGCTAATAGAGATTGTATATATAGCTAGGTGAAATAATATACATGTTTTCTCTGCTAGAAACTTGCCGTTACGGCGTATCCGGCAGGTGTATATGGTGTGGGTGTGTATGTGTATGTGTTTCTGGCCGGCTGAGGTAGCTTCAGAATTTGTCTCTGTAACCAACGGTCACTAGCGTCTTGGCATAAAGTGGCTGGGGAGATATCCACAATAAGGCTGATGGCAAGGTCTCCCCAACGTGACCAAAATAAGTAGGCAATCAGTAGTGAAGCCCCATGTATCTTTCTTCATATGTCCATGCATGTGCCTGTGAGATTGCATCTCAAATAAGATAATTACGCTTTTATTTTTTTTATAAGCTATAGTTTATATGTAGTACATCAATGGAGGGCGCATCTGAAATACTTAAGCTCTAGCTGATTTGCAGCAGAACTCTAGCAAAACTTAAGTTTTATGATTAATTTTGCAAATCATTTCCTTATCGATCATAATTAGTTTCTGTCATAGGTGGAAAGTAGCATATGGAGCACTTACCCCTACAATTTTCCTTTATCCAGTTTTCCTTTCTGTAGGCGCCTGCAATAATATAAGCCAAACTAACTGAGTCAATGGGATGTCGTATCATGCGGTGATGTTTGGGTACACTTGTAATAGCGATCAAGTGGTTCATGCATCCAATCACTAGTGGATTGGCTAGAAGGGTGCAAAAATGATCAACCATCATATATAGGCCTCTACTCTAAGGTTGTGGCATTTCATTAATTACATCAACGACTCTATGTCTCTATCGTGAATTTTGTTCAACATTTAGTCCCTCAAATCATTGAAGATGGTTTCAGATGATGTGGTAATGCTTTCCAATATCTAAACCTATTCATAAGAAAAAACCTGAGTTTTTTCTAGAAAAAATCTTTAAAAATGTAAAAGAATAAGAAACACTTTTTGATGGCAAGGAGAAATACACTAAAATTTAAAATACAAACTTAGAAAGCGGATCAAAATATTTCATAAAATACACAATCATAATCTAAATGTTAAAAACTAGAAAACAAATAAAGGGTACTCAGGAAGAACCACTGAACTGAATAAAAAAAGTGTAGTATTTTTTGTATGGTCCTTCGACTACCAACTACAGATCTTCCATGAACGCTCTTTGTAGGTTCCATTGAATTTCCAATTTATTCAGAATATTTAGTTTCTAGAATTTCCATATATTTTGTTTTTAATATTCCTATTTTACAAAAGTTCCTTTGGACTTTCATTGTCATTTATGAGCACATTTTAATTCTAGTAGTGTCTACACATGTCTGGGTACACTTGTAATAGTGATCAAGTGGTTCATGCATCCAATCACTAGTGGATTGGCTAGAAGGGCACAAAAATGATCGACCATCATATATAGGCCTCTACTCTAAGGTTGTGGCATTTCATCGATTACATCAACGACTCTATGTCTCTATCCTGAATTTTGTTGAACATTTAGTCACTCAAATCATTAAATTTGGTTTTAAATGATGTGGTAATGCTTTCCGTTATCCAAACATATTCATAAGGAAAAAACATGAGTGTTTTCTAATTTTTTTCATAAAAAGGCAAAAAAAATAAGAAACACTTTTTTGATGGCAAGGAAAAATACACTAAAATTTAAAACTACAAACTTATAAAGTGTACAAAAATATCTCATAAAATACACAACCATAATCTAGACAATAAAAACTGGCAAAGAAGTAAAAGGTACTGGGAAGAACCATTGAACTGAATAAGAAAAATGAAGTGTAGTTTTTTTATATGGTCCTTTGACTGCCTACTATACAGATCTTCCATGAGCGCTCATTTTCTTTGGGTAGGTTCTATTGATTTTCCAATTTATTCAGAACATTGAGTTTCTAGAATTTCCATATTTTCTTATATCTTTTTTATTTTTTATTTTTAATATTCCTATTTTATAACAATTCCCTTGGACTTTCATTATCATTTACCAGCACATTTTCATTCTAGTAGTGTCTACACATGGTGAAACAATTACCAATCATAAAAAATGATCTATAGCGATCCGAGGGAAAATATGGGTCCGAGAGCTAAATCCTCTGGGTTCAATCTGTTCAAAGAATTTAGATATATGCGAAAACATTGTGGAGTTTAGTTGACTTCATTGCTGACATCGTTTACATGATTTGAACAATTAAAGGTCAAACTTGTTGTGTTTTGATTGTCAACTAGAAGCAACATATCTCTCATTTTACCATGAATGCTCTTTCTTTGTATTTTTCTTATTTTTATCTGTTTGTAATACCTTCTGTTTTTGTTTTCTATAATTTTATTAAAGTTTACTTGTAAAGTTTCTTTTAGCAAATTTCTGTATTTGTTTTAGATTTTTTTCCTGTTAGCCATGCAACATATGTGAAACTATTGTTAGTCGTCTAAAACAACGGATGATCCATGTGGGAAAATCCAAAAAAGCCAGGGGCGCCAGTTGAGCTCACCGATGACATTTTGCTCTACCGCACACAAAATATGCATGATTTTGGCAATTAACGGTCAAAATGTCATGTTTTGATTGTTATTAGAAGTATGCTTTTCCCTATTTTTGATAAATGTAAGTTATTGTCTTAATTATTTATTTATTTGGAATACACTTTTTTATTATATATACTTCTAAAGTTTTTTTAATAGCAATTTCCTTTTATTCCTTCATGACTTCCTTTTATTTGTCCCCTGTCACATGTGTGAAGCTATTGTCGGTCATCCGAAACTGCCTTGCAATGGTCCAATGCATAGAATCCGGGTTAAGTCTGTTTGAAGTCATTCATGTATACCTCATGACTTTTTTTTGTACAAAGATCAATAAAATTACCATTGACAAAACTTAGATGGGCTATGGTTTTTTTATGGGAGATGGGCTATGTTGTTGACCCTAGAGCTAACACACAACTACTTCATAGACAAAACATACTCCCTCCTTCCATCTATATAGGGCCTAATGCGTTTTTGAAGACTGCCTTTGACTATTGACAAGATTAATAATACATGAGATGTATAATGTGAAAATTATATCATTGTAAGCTCCTTTCACATACGAATTTGACCGTATGCTTTGTGTAAGTTGCATGTCATATAATTATCGCTCTAAAATTTGGTCAAAGTTAGCCTTGAAAAACGCATTAGGCCCTATATGGATGGAAGGAGGGAGTATACGATTACGACAGTTCTGGACATAGGCTTTTGTCCCGTTTTATAAATAAAGTCACACATCCAAACAATACAAGATAGTGAGGAGCCCACTTACAAAACAGATCAAAGAGTAAACCGAACAAGAGAAATCGCACTGAGAAAACACATACAAGTGAACTGCAAATGCCACAACTACACTGTCGAGCATGAACACGAGAGAGCTTGACGACGACACCACACCACCACCTAAGGCACCTGACCTCCAGGATTATGACAGCTGAGAGCCAAACATTTTAAAAGATATTCATCTTCTTTCCCTTGAGCACTCTGCTCTGATATGATTTGATCTTTGGCCAAAGGTACATATATACATTAATTTGTTTTAAATACATGGTCAACAAATAAATGTACTTACAAAAATACCTAGACACAGGAAAAACGACAATGCTTGTTGCAAGTTACAGTTAAATTGTTTTTAGATAATGGAAGATGAACCTCTCCCGGCCTCATCACAGACGAGAAGCATGCAGACAAGTACGTGCCCTACAGCTAAGAATATAGGCCCGGCTTATTTTCCTTTTCATTTCTTACTGTTCAACGGGTGGTGCAGGATTGCATTGTTGGCCTGCAAGATTAGTTCACATGAATCTTCATGCATGGGTTGGTGTGCAAGTTCAAGTCAGGTTACTGCACAAGTGTAAGTTAGTTTAGCTGCATGATTGGTGTGTACATATATGGACTGTGTTAGGCGTGCATGGAAGAAAACGATTAACTAGGTGTGTACAGCAGAAATGCAGGACTTATGTTAAGCATGCAAGGACCAATCTCAACTACTGGTTCTGTACTTGACATAAAGACGGAACATCAATGGTCAAGAGAAGATATTTAAAGAGAAATATATCATTTTCTGAAATCAAAAGCGACCTTTATGTTGCATGACTAGCTAGGGACCCTCACCTGCTTATAAATGTTTGGCAGCAGGATAAATTTAACTGTCAAAAGAAGTGTGCCGAGTCTGTTCCTTAATTTTGATGGGCGCAGTTGTCACAAAGTTGCACCTTTCTGAGAGAAAGATAGGCTGCATCTTTAAAAGGTTTTGGGGGATTCTATGACTATATGAGTAAGGTATGATATATTTTGTGTGTGTTACTTGCAACTATTCTAAGCATATATACACCCACGATTGGGTACAAGGCTTTGGAAAAACTATCGATCACTACCAAGAACGCCGCATATCCTAGACTTCTCATCTGAATCGGTTAAAGCGAAATAGTCGGGCAAACTCCGTGTCAGAGGTTGTATATGAAGATGAGTAGCATATAACTATCGTAGTTAATACTGTATATGGACATGATGCACTAGGGGTCTTCTAGATGCGTGACCATAGCCGCATTCAGTGGCTACTCTAGAAGACAAGGAATCACACCAACTAACGAAGTTATCCCTAAGTTGGTGGATGAATAAGAGTTCCACTCGAAGATGGGTCCGTGCATGTAAGACACCACTCGACAATTATATATAAAGGCGAAGCCACCCCTGTGGAAAACTAAACCGACATAGATCACCTACTATCAACTCTTAGAAGAGCTACAAATCTCCCAAGATCCACAAGTTCCCAAGGAACCTTTCGACAAGCCAGTGTTGCCAGATCGATCAACCCCCGACTATTTGTAGATCCTATCCAGACGAGACAAAACACCACCCTTGTAATCTCTTAGGAAGACAAATACAATCCAAGATGTACATGGGCAGTGGTACTATTCTTAGGGAGGCCCAAACCTATATAAATCCATGTCGTTACAACGAAACACTCATTGCCACTACCAAACCGCACTCTTACGCATCTATATGATTGTAAGATTAACGGTTAACTAATCGTCTACAATATATAAAAGAGCCAGTTGAGACATGAACCATTGTTGCTCCTTTTCATTGGTAGTAGCCAAACACATGCAAATATTAGAAGTTGCAAATTTGACATGGTGTTTCAAGCTTCCCTGCTAAGGCAACATGGTCCTCCCGACCATTACCTGGTCGAATCCAATGTACCCTTGTACAATGGTACAAAGATGAAGCCAGAGAGATTAAGCATCATTCATGGTCAGAGAGAAGAAAAAACAAAGTTCCGCAAATTCATGTTCCATCAACATACCACGGTGGTGGAGGATCTTTTTGCTTCCCCCTCCGCATGTGTAGCGGCCACACTGTTTATGTTTTGTGGCACATCAAGAAACCGCAAGGCCTTTTTTTTGCAACGCTAACGCCCACACGTGTGGTGGGAGTGAAAACCGTCCACACGCCTTATAACACACAGACTGCGCCACGTCATCACATGCATGCATGTGAGAATCTTTTTGGATTTTCACTTTTTAAAATGTGTTATCTCTTAAATGAAAAATCTGATTAAAGATCCGTTTTCACCATTAAATCCCTCGCGACGAGATCTTCAAAACTAGATCTCATATCAATATATTTCGACGAATTTTTTTGGGTTAAAAGTTGCCATGTCTATTGCACATGAATTGGCATGGTGTTTACACTAAAAGTTGTCATGATATGTTTCAGCTATTTTCTTCTACATTTAAAAGTAAATTTTGACATTTATAAAATGAGGAATTAAGAAACTAGACTTGCCATGAACCATAAACTAAAATTGTCATGATACATGCACTTAAAATTGCCATGGTTCATACAAAAAATAATTTTCATGGTCAAAGTACTGGAGTTGCCATCATCAAAATACTAAAATTTCCATGCTCTACAAACTGAAATTGCCACATGGCAACTTTAGTTTAAGCACTATGGCAAATACAGTGTAAACATTATGACAACTTTTGGGTAAAATAAAAATTTCGTCGAAACATATCAAGATGCGGTCTAGTTTTGAAGATCTCGTCGAGACGGATTTAATGGTGAAAATGGATTTTTAATTCAATTTTTTAATTAGAAGATAAAACATTTTTAACCGAAAACCAAAAAATTCCTGCCGATGTCATCTGTTCACATGTGACAAAATAAGTGGTAAAGGAGGCGTGTGGATGATGTGCAAGATGCCACATGTGTGGGCGTTAGTTTTTTTTTCTTTTTTTGTGCGAAATAAAACCGCCAGGTCTTCAACGGCGACAGGCAAACTTACTATGAGGAGGTGGCCGAGCGGTATGGCAGATATTATTGACATATATAGCTCCTCTAGTTTCCTATTCCACGAGTAGTTGGCCCTCCATTCCGTGGGGTTTAATTAGGTTGAACCCTGAAAAACAATCTGTTTGCACATGGATGTAAAAAACCTCTATGCCCTTCTAATTGGGGGAAGGGCAGTGGTCATGGATGCTTGAATGTACCACCACTTGCATGAACGCACGCACAAACTTTTTACCCTGCCCATCTGAGCCGCTCATCTCCCACAGGCTTTTTACCCTGCCTCCGAGTCACCCATCTCAGATCTCTGGCACGGTATTATTCGTCAATCAGATCACACCAGGAGTCAGAAGTTACACACACATAAAAAGGGATGGCCGTTGTTCCCTCTGACTCTCTCTGATCATCCACCATCCGCACACATCTCTTGTCAGCCGTTGCGTCCATATCTCTTCCGATCATTCTCACCACAAGATCCGGGTATACAGGTAAAACTGTACGTGCCTGGCCACTACGATCGAGCCAGTTGATAGATGAAAGTCAACGTGTAGGCATGCATGCATGTGTGCGCTGTACAGTTTGGATCGGTCGGTCACTGTGCGCCGGTCGATCGGATGATGGATTCGATACCAAAATGATTGGCGCCACTCGCACGCAAAGCGATCGTCGACTGAGTGACCGGTATTTAGGTCGAGCTAGCAGTCGACCCTGGAGCATGGCACAAGGCACATATGCATGCAGATAGAAAATACAGGTCCCTTTTTGACGTGCATGCATGTGCATGCGCACGCCTTTTCGTTTTCCTTCTTAAAAGATTGCGTGAGTGCATACTCAGGTCTATTATTCCAAACAAAAAAGGTCACCACATATGTGTAATCCTACTTTTTTTTTTAGAAAATATGTCGTCCTGCCCTTACGAACATCTCTGAGGAACCGATTGACAAATATTGAGATTGACGAAATCACCACAGAAGCCTCGTAGCTAACGACCGCGACATACCACTAAAGGAGTAGTGCTAGAAAGTCAGGTTTCACCTAAAAGACTTACTACTCCCTCTGTCCCATAATATAAGATCATTTTTCAAGCTATGGGACGGAGGGAGTAGCATTTAAGCTATGCTCAGTACGTTCACACGAGATATGTATTCATGTGAAGAGAATCTCATGCAGCTCTGCCTTACACGTGAAGTGTTCAGTGGTACGTAGTACATCATTTTCTTCCGAGAATAATATATGGTTCTGAATAGAGTGATGAACGAAACGTCACTTGTGCACGTACGTACTATACCCCCCACAGAACAGATGCAGCAGTACCGATATACTCCTATCAACCCCGTGATCGATCGGTCCCTAGATTGCACGCATTTGCCTTTCTTTTTCTCCAGCATAGTTTGGCACGCACACATATGCTATTCGTTCCGTTACAAGCAAGTCACGAGCGAGGACCAGGACATCGTCATCGATCACATGCATGCGTGTGGTGTAGACACGTACGCCTGTAGGCTGTAGTAGCAATGAACCACCATGGGAGAATTTACTTTGAAATGTACTACTGCAAACGTCAAGCGACTCCATGACTAGACTTAAGCTCAGCTTGAACATGTAGTGGGTTCGGGTTTAATCAGGTTTACTTGCATCTCCACCATCACAATCGCACCGACTAAGACGTCCTTTGGTTCATAGGATAGACAAATCGTAGGAATAGAAAAGTCATAGGAAATGGGATGACATGCATCTTAAATCCTATGAGTAGGAATAGAAAAGAAGATGCCTTTGATTCACATCATATGATTTTTTTTCCATTGAGTCTAGGCTAATGTTTATTTTCCTATGAAATGTGAAGGATAGGAAGAATTCCTTCATAGGAATATGATTCTATTCCTACCAACCAAAGGGATCTAAAGGAATTTTTCCTATAGAAATCGTATCCTATGAAATTCCTACAAAATTTCCCCAAACCAAAGGAGGCCTAGATAGGGATCAAACCACATGTTTCACTGTTTGGCTGTCTCTTAGGAGTAGCGACAGTTGTTGCCTAGACGATGGCTTCAGACTTACTGTTGCATTTCTTTGTAAGGTCTTTGTGAATAATTAATAAAGTGGCTGCATGCATCGCCCAGATGCAGAGGCCGGGGGTCCTCCTCCTTTTCTAAAAAAATTACGGTTTGGCTGTCTGTACATCTCTTTCAGACTAGTTTCTCCTGATGATATATGACATACGCATCCAATGCACGATATCTCCCTCTTTGGATTTGCCCAAGATCTTTGGAATTCATTTATTTCTTGCAGGGGTGGCTTGCTTTGGATTTTGTCTAATGCAGATAAAGCAAGAATTTTTTGACATTTTTTCTTTATATATTTTATACTTGTTTTTTAATAGCTCTTAATTCTAGCAAGAATCAGATTAAATAGGTCGATAAAAAATCAATTTAACATCCAACGACTTTGCGAGTTTTAAGACTTTGGAGTCCGATCCTGAAGACATAAACGGGCGTCGCCGGTGAGTGCGTGCGTGCAATCGTTGATGCGCGTGTTTGTGTGCGGCGAACATGTCCAAGAAAACAAGAACCACACACGGTCACCACTCATTAGGCAAGATCAGTTCACCTTGGTTGTGGACTTGTGGTTGGGAAAAGGGAAATCTATGGGGTGGCCGGAGAACAAAAGGAGAGGCCAAACGCGTTGACACATGGGTGACCAGTGAGTGCAAGAACGGCGGGACGGGCGAGTCAGAGGCATGCATGCAGCTCCTTCCATCCGATGTGACGACGCACAGAGATGCATGGACGACCAAACAAAGATGGAGAATGGAGAATCTCTTTTGCTATTCGCCGTTGCTTTCCGTGGGGAAGCGGCGAGTGGTAGGCGATGGCGGTGCAGTGCGGTGGAAGGCCTTGCCAGCTTCTCCATCGTGACCAGTGAATTCGATTCGCCGGAGTGACAGGTCGATCTTGGAGCGTCCTAGCTAGACTTGCCTGCTTTTCTTTCTTTTTCATGTCCGTTGGTCCTCCCCCACAGTGCATCCGCGGCATCTTCCCAAGCATATCAGAAAGCTAGCTAGATCCGTTTGCAAAACAAAGATACATAAGAAAAGAGAAAAGAAAGGCAAGCAACCTAGCTCAAAGAACGTGTACAACAACGTGACATCAGTTGTTTGGCTCAAAAAAAGTAACATCAGTTGTCAGCGCGAACTACCAACCTGAGGTTCATGATTTCTTCCGCGCCTCCACTACTTGGACCCTTGGTGATGGCCGATACCCGTGGATTATGGACAAATCACTGGTTCTATGGCCATTCGATCTGCAAACTCACTCCGGCTCTAGCTGCTATCGTCACTTGGTGGCATCAGCGTAATCATCTGAATTTTTGTCAGATAAGACCACCTACACTTTCATATTGACAAAAAAGACCACCTCTGATCCGTATAGATAGAAAAGATCACATACATCGTGACGGCAGGACCTGCCGCCACGGCGTCGTGGTTTGTTCTGTCAATACGAATCACATGTGGTCTTTTCTGTCAATACGGAAGTATAGGTGGTCTTATCTGACAAAATTCGAATCATCTGGTCTGCAATAGCATTCCGCACCAGGCCTAGTTTCAGGACGTCCATGGGGCCCTCGAGCCTATGGCCACGGTCGAGTATGTGGACATATTGCGGCACATCAAGCTATTGTCCTTGCCCCGCAGCCTGACATGATCAGATGGCGCTGGACAGACAACATGATCTATTCCAGGAATTCCTGCTACCTTGCGCTACTTAATGGCTCCACTACAGTGCCCCATTGGCGTCTGTCTGACTTAGAAGAACTTGGCGCCCCTCAATGTAAAGTTCTTTCCCTGGCTGGTCTCCCAAGATAGATACTAGACTGTGGATGGGCTCGTTTGTCGCGGACTCATGAGCCACTCCACATCCTCTGCTCAAAGGAAGCCGAGACCCTGCATCACTACCTTGTGGGCCGCGTCGACTCTCACATAACGTGGCATGACATCATATCCTGGTGTCGCATCACCGTACCTTCGCTGCATGGCATGGTCAACTTCTTCAACTGATGGTCCTTAGCCATGGACACGTCCCCTTCCTACCTACGCAAGGGCCTCGGCTCATTGATCATGTTCACTGCCTAGTCCCTTTGGAAGCATCGCAATGCATGCATCTTCGAAGGGGCGCAACCCTCTTCTGCACAACTAGTCCAAGTAATTTATCAAGTGGAGGCGCGCCATGGGTTCGAGCTGGCGCCAATGGCCTGAACATGTTACTCCCTGTAATCTAATTTGCTTACGAGCATCCCTTTTCGTCGTCTGCTAAACCGCACGCTCTACTACACCATCATGTGTATGTACCGGGAGCATCACTATCTATAACTTTTTACCTCCTATCAATGGAAAGATACACACTCTGTGTATTCGTGGAAAAAAGTTGTTTGCACGATGCTATTCCCTTTTTGGTGGTGTGAACAAAATATGTAATGCATGGAGCCGTCTCTCGTACAAAAGGATAGCTTGGACACAAGAACATATGTGAAAGAGACAACCAAAAATTATTTTCTTTGTGAGGCCGGACGAGTCAAGCTAAGCATCCCTAGTTCCTTAGACAATGCATGAAAGAGAAGCTCTCTCTGCCTCCGCACTAAACTAGTAATGGTCTCTTTGATTCGCAGGATTGCAAAAAAGGCAGAAGTAAAAAAGTGCAAAACTGTAGTAGCATGTCCACCCATATCCTATAGAATTTTGTTTGCACCAAGGTGTGCTTGATGGCTTCCCGCAAAAAAAAAGGTGTGCTTATGGCACCGTAGGAAAAACAAATGATTCTTTGAGTGGATGAAAAGCTTCTTATGAAATGTAGTGCAATGGATTCCTACAATTTTTTTTTTGTGGGATTCAATACTCCCTCCATTTCTTTTATACAAGGCCACTTCATTTTTTGTGTCAAATTTGACTTATAATTTTGGTCAATAAAATATGAATTAAATGTAATAAAAAATATGCCATCAGAAAGTTCTTTGAAATGTGCATCCAATGAAATACTTTTTATGGCATATAACTCACTTTTTGTTGGTAAAATTAATGGCCAAAGTTAGACATAAAAATATGAAGTGACCTTGTACAAGTGGCCTTGTCTGGCCTGGTTTTATCTAACAACTAACATAGGAAAAAAGTTACTAAGGACTTGAGCACTTCAAAATTTCTACGAGAATCCCTTGAATCAAAGAGGCCAAAAAGGTGCACACAACCATTCATTTATTCCCTCTCATCCACAAAAGGATAGAAGGTAGAAATAATTATCGTATATAGAGAAGTGACTAGACGAACATTGTTATGCATTGGTGACTCTCAAATATGAAATGACTTGAATTATACTTTGCGAGTATCAGTTACTACGATTGTGATCTTTACTACAGCAGCAGTGCATCGGAGACATGAAAGCTATTGTAGTCCCATATAATTAGATGCTTTAAATCAGTCTAATCTATACTATTCCCTCCTTTCATCTATATAGAGCCTAATACGTTTTTCAAGACCGCCATTGACTATTGATAAGACGACAGCCTCAGGCGCACCCTTGTTTCCCTCCTCGGCGGGTTGTTTGCCAGCGGCGTGCTCAGATCAAAGGCAAACTCCTCCTCGACGTCGGCGGCAAGGCGGCTGGTTAATGGGTGGAGCAGGGAGCAGCGTGTGACAGAGCGTGGTTGGGAAATAGGAACAGAGGCAAAGCAGCTGAACAAGTGAATACAACATGCGTGATGTTTTTTTGAATGTCAAAGTAGGCTTGTGCATGCATGTTAAAGTGAATTGGCTGAAAGCTGCACGGGGTCACTAGTAGCTGGTAAAAATAAAATTTCATTTGGGCTGGGCCGGGGGAGCATGTAGCTCCGCCGTTGACAGCCACATAAAGCATTACTGAACCCACATGTATATAAGCGTCTTTGAATGAAAAAAGGGATATTGCAATCAAGACCCTATGCATCAAAATACTTGCTGAAGTGGCAACCAAACTCGTCGTCGTTATGCCACTAGAGTTCTGGCCACAAAACCTTGTTGAATCACCCGAAAAGTAGAATGTTGCATATGATTGAGATTAGCAATGACGACAAGCATATTGGCAGGAGTATCACCTCGATTTACACCAGTGGCGGATCCAGTGGGGGTGCCGTGGGTGCCTTGGCACCCCCTACAAAAATGAAGAACTTTTTTTATCTACTCCCTCCGTCCGGAAATACTTGTCGGAGGAATGGATGTATGTAGACGTATTTTAGTTCTAGATACATCCATTTTTATGCATTTCTCCGACATGTATTTCCGGACGGAGGGAGTATTAGTAGAGAGTCTAATCCTACATGTATAATAGGTTTAAAATGATAAAGGTGACATTTTTTATGGCTATACATGACATTTTTATTGTGAGTGATAGGGTTGTCAAGCTCTAGGTCCGCCACTGATTTACGCACTCATCTGTGCCAATACCACCAGACTAGGGCCACGACCTTGCTCACACGTGTTCAAAAGAAAGGTTGTTGAATGAGACGGTGTTGTCCCTTGCAATGCCCATGTAACCATATCGGCAGACGGCACAAAGAACCAACTCGTCACCTACAAAAATTGAAGAATGACGGGGTAAAACTGTCAAGCTCCATGATAAAAGCGGGCCAGACTTATTTCTCATTCTGTGTAGCATGCTACGTGCACGTGGTTAGTGCCGAAAGCCAAGTTAGAGAAAAGAAATATGCAAGTCTAGATACTATCTGATCATTGTACGTAAAAATACTCTATGTGGAATTGTCAAGTAATTAAACTGACATTCTATTAAGGTGCATTTCGGTGGGTGTACGGCCATATGAGTTCTAGCCACATAACATGCATGACCAGTCACAACACGCACCGGTTGAATTCGCTTTATTGATGTTTAATGAATAGATCGAAAGCTTTTCTCAAAAAAGAAAAATAGATTAACCTTCTTGATTGTATGCGTACAGGTCACACGACCAGAAGAATGTGCCAGTTAGAGGATCTTCAATAGACGGTCCAAACCGATGATGGTCCAAATTTGGAGTACCAAAAAGTGCGTTTTACATCTCCGAAAAAGACTCAACTCCAACAAATGGTCCAAAATGGAGATGTAAAAAAAAACAACTCCAACAGTTTATCCAAAACGAAGATTAAAACGACCAACTACTACTTCATCTCAACATAGTTCAAACATGAAATTCAACATAGTTTCATACACAAATTCAACTACTAGATGAAACTACTCCTCGTCGTCGGAGCTGCGGAACTGCTCCCAGAACTCGTCCTTGGTCGGGTCATCGCACCCCTCCTCCTCCTCCTCCTCCTCCTCCTCTGAGTCACCCCAGTCCTCATCCGACGACTCGATAGGGATCACAGTCGAGGGGCCGGCCTCGTCCTCCTTCTTCACCCCCTTCTTTTTCGCCTCGACGTCGCGCTTCCAATAGTGCTCCAGCTCGGCCTGGACGTACTGCGGATGCTCTCGCGCAAACCGAGCCATCGCCGCCTCGTCACTCTCGCCGGGAGCGACGACAACCGCCGGCCTCTTCTTCGCCTTCTTCACCGGCATCTCCTCCATCCGGATGCCCTGCGGCACAAGCAACTCCGCCACCGCCTGGGACTCGACCTCTGGGAAGTTGAGGTCCGTCTTCGGCCGTCCGGCACGCCACACCGCCATGTTGTAGGCACGCGCGGCCTCATCGGCGGTGGGATATGTGCCGAGCCACCAACGCCGCCCGACATCGGAGAAATCCACTCCGAAGTTCCCGGAGGGCTTCGCCCTCACGTCGAAGAAAACGGACTTGCCCTTCGGTGTCTTCTTCGGCGCCATCAGGGAGCGGGCGGCGTCCGAGCGGGGAGCGGGGCGACGACGTGCGGCGCGAGGCGGAGGCGGACGGAGCGGGGCGGTGGCCGGACCGGAGGCGAAGGTGGCCGGAGAGGAGGCGGACGGATCGGGACCGAAGGCGGGGGCGGCCAGAGAGGAGGCGGACGGGGTCGGGGCGGGGTGGAGGCGGCCGGAGCGGAGGCGGACGCGACGGAGCGGCGCGGCGGCAGGCGGCGGCCCGGGGGGGGGGGATGGAATCGGCGGCGGGGGTCTGGATCTATGGCAGGGCGGCGTCGGAGAGCTGTGGTGGGGCGGTGGCCGAGCGGGCGGGCGGTCTCGAGGCGGAAGGGGAATTGAAGTGGCGTTTGGGCGTTTGGCGGGCAGCCGCTGTTTTACATCAGTTGCATCTCGTGATGTAAATTTGCATTACAAAGTTTTTAATTTTACATCACCGGGAGGTCGCGGTCCAATTTTTTTTTTTACATATGGACCGTCTGTTGAAGCAGCGTTTTTTTTGACCCACTAGGTCCAAAAGTTAGGTATTTTTACATTTGGACCGTCTATTGGAGATGCTCCTAATACCGGTATATATACAATTATTAATGGGAAGAGGCACAGATGCAGTTCTATTGTATTACCAAATTAAAGCATAGTAGGAGTATTAATTTTTCATACAACTCCCATTGGTTCCTCTGCAGTTCGGGTTCTGAGTGTACTCCACTAATCATTTCATTCGTGTGGAACTCCAAAGTTTGTTCTCCATGTACGAGTAAAGGAAAACATGCCTCGAGTTGAACTCTATTCCCTTTGTTGGGTGGCTAGGACATAGTGTCAATTATCTATTTCGTTTGGGCAGCGGATATCTCGCATGCATTCTTGGCATATTCGCAGCATGCAGCTTAGCTTAACAGGGTTTCTTCGAGAGAGAGATCTGAGAAGCTGGAGTAGCTGGATCGATGGGGCGGTGTCTTGTAGGTTCATGTGGCCGGGTGATGATTACCTCACCAATTGGATGGCTCATGTTCACGGGAACATATGCGCCGTGGAACAACAAACAAAAAGGGTGAGTTTACCTTTTCGTCTAGCATTTGCTGGTCATCGAACAAGCTCAGCTACCTCTAGACTTTGCATGGTTTGTCTTTGAGAACTTCTAAAGAACATTAGTATCCATGTCCGTAGACCATCTAGCGATGGCTACAAACACTGGAACGAATCGAAGGCGCACCTCCGTCATCGTTCCTCTCTCATCAGAGCCGGGCAAACCTTATTGCGGTAAACGGCAGGGAAGTCGTCAAGGTAAGACTGTTGGGGAACGTAGTAATTTCAAAATTTTCCTACGCACACAGGATCATGGTGATGCATAGCAACGAGAGGGGAGAGTGTGTCTACGTACCCTCGTAGACCGAAAGCGGAAGCATTAGCACAACGCGGTTGATGTAGTCGTACGTCTTCACGATCCGACCGATCCAAGTACCGAACGTACGGCACCTCCGAGTTCAGCACACGTTCAGCTCGATGACGTCCGGCGAACTCCGATCCAGCAGAGCTTCACGGGAGAGTTCCTCAGCACGACGGCGTGGTGACGGTGATGATGATGCTACCGACACAGGGCTTTGCCTAAGCACCGCTACGATATGACCGAGGTGGAATATGGTGGAGGGGGGCACCGCACACGGCTAAGAGATCAAGAGATCAATTATTGTGTCTAGAGATGCCCCCTTGCCCCCGTATATAAAGGATCAGGGGGAGGAGGCCGGCGGCCAGGAGGAGGGCGCTCCAGGGAGGAGTCCTACTCCCACCGGGAGTAGGACTCCCTCTTTTCCTCGTTGGAGTAGGAGGGGGAAAGGAAGGGAAGGAGAGAGGGGGAAGGAAAGGAGGCGCCGCCCCCCTCCTTGTCCAATTCGGACTAGAGGGGGAGGGGGCGCGCGACCAGCCCTAGCCGCCTCTCCTCTTCTCCACTAAGGCCCATCTTGGCCCATTAAACTCCCCGGGGGGTTCCGGCAACCCCCCGGTACTCCGGTATATGTCTGAAACTCCCCGAAACCATTCCGGTGTCCGAACATAGTCATCAAATATATCAATCTTTACGTCTCGACCATTTCGAGACTCCTCGTCATGTCCGTGATCACATCCGGGACTCCGAACTACCTTCGGTACATCAAAATACAAAAACTCATAATACAACCGTCACCGAAACTTTAAGCGTGCGGACCCTACGGGTTCGAGAACTATGTAGACATGACCGAGACACGTCTCCGGCCAATAACCAATAGCGGAACCTGGATGCTCATATTGGCTCCTACATATTCTACGAAGATCTTTATCGGTCAAACCGCATAACAACATACGTTGTTCCCTTTGTCATCGGTATGTCACTTGCCCGAGATTCGATCGTCGGTATCTCAATACCTAGTTCAATCTCGTTACCGGCAAGTCTCTTTACTCGTTCTGTAACACATCATCCCATAACCAACTCATTAGTTACAATGCTTGCAAGGCTTACAGTGATGTGCATTACCGAGTGGGCCCAGAGATACCTCTCCGACAATCGGAGTGACAAATCCTAATCTCGAAATACGCCAACCCAACAAGTACCTTCGGAGACACCTGTAAAGCACCTTTATAATCACCTAGTTACTTTGTGACGTTTGGTAGCACACAAAGTGTTCCTCCGGTAAACGGGAGTTGCATAATCTCATAGTCATAAGAACATGTATAAGTCATGAAGAAAGCAATAGCAACATACTAAACGATCAAGTGCTAAGCTAACGGAATGGGTCAAGTCAATCACATCATTCTCCTAATGATGTGATCCCGTTAATCAAATGACAAACTCATGTCTATGGCTAGGAAGCATAACCATCTTTGATCAGCGAGCTAGTCAGGTAGAGGCATACTAGTGACACTATGTTTTGTCTATGTATTCACACATGTATTATGTTTCTGGTTAATAAAATTCTAGCATGAATAATAAACATTTATCATGATATGAGGAAATAAATAATAACTTTATTATTGCCTCTAGGGCATATTTCCTTCAGTCTCCCACTTGCACTAGAGTCAATAATCTAGATTACACAGTAATGATTCTAACACCCATGGAGCCTTGGTGCTGATCATGTTTTGCCCGTGGAAGAGGCTTAGTCAACGGGTCTGCAACATTCAGATCCGTATGTATCTTGCAAATCTCTATGTCTC
This sequence comes from Triticum aestivum, assembly GCF_018294505.1. Taxonomy (NCBI): domain Eukaryota; kingdom Viridiplantae; phylum Streptophyta; class Magnoliopsida; order Poales; family Poaceae; genus Triticum; species Triticum aestivum. Next base: position 53,007,001 of record NC_057814.1, on the reverse strand, counting down.
CCACCTGGACTTGGTCCCGGATGGAATTGAAGCGTCTCTTGATGTGCTTGGTCCTCTTGTGAAATCTGGATTCCTTTGCCAAGGCAATTGCACCAGTATTGTCACAGAGAATTTTCATTGGATCCGATGCACTAGGTATGTCACCTAGATTGGATATGAACTCCTTCATCCAGACTCCTTCATTTGCTGCTTCCGAAGCAGCTATGTACTCCGCTTCACACGTAGATCCCACCACGACGCTTTGTTTAGAACTGCACCAACTGACAGCTCCATCGTTCAATATAAACACGTATCCGGTTTGCGATTTAGAATCGTCCGGATCAGTGTCAAAGATTGCATCAACGTAACCATTTACGATGAGGTCTTTGTCACCTCCATAAACGAGAAACATATCCTTAGTCCTTTTCAGGTATTTCAGGATGTTCTTGACCACTGTCCAGTGATCCACTCCTGGATTACTTTGGTACCTCCCTGCTAAACTAATATCAAGGCACACATCAGGTCTGGTACACAGCATTGCATACATGATAGAGCCTATGGCTGAAGCATAGGGAACATCATCTTTCATTTTCTCTCTATCCTCTGCAGTGGTCGGGCATTGAGTCTTACTCAACTTCACACCTTGTAACACAGGCAAGAACCCTTCCTTTGCTTGATCCATTTTGAACTTCTTCAAAACTTTGTCAAGGTATGTGCTTTGTGAAAGTCCAATTAAGCATCTTGATCTATCTCTATAGATCTTGATGCCCAATATGTAAGCAGCTTCACCGAGGTCCTTCATTGAAAAATTCTTATTCAAGTATCCTTTTATGCTATCCAGAAATTCTATATCATTTCCAATCAACAATATGTCATCCACATATAAGATTAAAAATGCTACAGAGCTCCCACTCACTTTCTTGTAAATACAGGATTCTCCAAAAGTCTGTATAAAACCATATGCTTTGATCACACTATCAAAGCATTTATTCTAACTTCGAGAGGCTTGCACCAGTCCATAAATGGACCGCTGGAGCTTGCACACTTTATTAGCTCCCTTTGGATCGATAAAACCTTCAGGTTGCATCATATACAACTCTTCTTCCAGAAATCCATTCAGGACTGCAGTCTTTACATCCATTTGCCAAATTTCATAATCATAAAATGCGGCAATTGCTAACATGATTCGGTCGGACTTAAGCATCGCTACGGGTGAGAAGGTCTCATCGTAGTCAATCCCTTGAACTTGTCGAAAACCTTTCGCAACAAGTCGAGCTTTATAGACAGTAACATTACCGTCAGCGTCTGTCTTCTTCTTGAAGATCCATTTATTCTCAATTGCTTGCCGATCATCGGGCAAGTCAACTAAAGTCCACACTTTGTTCTCATACATGGATCCCATCTCAGATTTCATGGCCTCAAGCCATTTTGCGGAATCCGGGCTCACCATCGCTTCTTCATAGTTCATAGGTTCGTCATGGTCTAGTAACATGACCTCCAGAATAGGATTACCGTACCACTCTGGTGCGGATCTCACTCTGGTTGACCTACGAGGTTCAGTAGTAACTTGATCTGAAGCTTCATGATCATCATCATTAGCTTCCTCACTAATTGGTGTAGGTGTCACAGGAACCGGTTTCTGTGATGAACTACTTTCCAATAAGGGAGGAGGTACAGTTACCTCATCAAGTTCTACTTTCCTCCCACTCACTTCTTTCGAGAGAAACTCCTTCTCTAGAAAGGATCCATTCTTGGCAACAAATGTTTTTCCTTCGGATCTGTGATTGAAGGTGTACCCAACAGTTTCCTTTGGGTATCCTATGAAGACACATTTCTCCGATTTGGGTTCGAGCTTATCAGGTTGAAGCTTTTTCACATAAGCATCGCAGCCCCAAACTTTAAGAAACGACAACTTTGGTTTCTTGCCAAACCACAGTTCATAAGGTTAGCGATGGAAAATGGTTAGCGATGGCTCTCCCCTCCTCCTCCTGCCCTCTCCACCAGCCCTCACACCCCAACAATGGCGATCTATAGCTTTGTACCATCATGGAGGGCCTCCTACACTGGGATTTCAAGCCTGGGCTCTCCATTGCTGATCAGGTGCGTCGAAGGTTCGTTTCTACAGTCCATTTCTCACCTTCTTTGGGTACCAAGGAATTTTTCTTGGTGGTTCACTTCTCCTCGGCTTCATTCCCTTTATCCGAAGAATCTGTGGGTATTGCTTTGCAATGTTGCATTGGAGGTCTACCATCGGGGCTCGGTGTCAAATCCATTGGTGACAGAAGTTTTCGGTTCTCTTTAGCCTCCAACAAGGTTGGGCATTTCATATATCATCTCAAAGATCGGATTTGGCCGGACTTCGTTTGCCATTTTCAACTTTTTAGATCTTCCATGGCCCCTGCTCCTTGGAATGATCATCATTGGCACTCTGATAAGGTTATCCCTGTGGTTTCCACCCGATCTCCCATGGCCATCAGAACAAATTTGAATTTTTTACGTCCAAGGGATACTAGTGATGGTAATAACTTGATAATCCCTACTATGCTATCTTCTGAGATGTCACCGCCGACGTGCATTCCGGTGAGGGACGCCGGCGAGACCATTCCGAGTAACCAGATTTCTAACATTAATTCTCTTAATGGCATTCATGACAATAATTCGGTGGCCGGCCTTCAATTTGGGAGTTTCCATCATGTCAATACTCCCCCGAGCAATAATTGCAATCAGGACAATCAACATTCATTACCTCAGGATTTATGTCTCGGTGCTTTCAATTTTGAATTATCCACCAACTCTGAGGATCCACGGCATGTTTTTGAAGGTCAGTCTTTCCAGCAGCTTTATTGGGATAATATACCAACTTTTATGTTGTTCCATATACTTGATCAAATGAAGTTTGGTTATTCCCGAAGTCACATTGCCACGATATGGTCACTGTCATCTATACCAACATTGGATTACATTTACAAAAGGCTTAATATTTGCTCTCAGTGCACACTTTTGGGCCATCTTGCTGAATCCTGCCCGGGTATTGCTTGTGCCTCCTGCTTAGACACATCTTGCCAATGTGAGCCGCATGAGCATGATGACATCTCCAACCTTGCTAATGCATCTGTTTCACCAACGATTGGACCTTCTTCATGTCACACTTGTGGATCCAGTGAACATTATTTTTATGACTGCCCTGCTCTGGTCCTCTGCCATCGCTGTGGTTGGCTGGGCCACAATAAACGTCAGTGTGGGCTCACCACTGCACTTTACATGTTTTGGAAGCCCAAGTCTCGGCCCACTACTCATGATATTGCCCGTATACCAGATACCCACGATGGCCCAACTGGTGTGGCTTCGTTGCATTCTCGGAATGACCAAGAATCCAGGGATACTTTACTAAATAATTCTGCGGATAATTTTTCTACGCATCCTCACAGCATCCATAATAATTCTCCTTCTATTCTTGCACTGGCCTTGGCACAATCGCAACAGCAAGAAATCATATTGACAGATAATAATGATACACTTCCCGCAAGTCGACGCACTGACACCCGTGGAAGAGTGACCGTCCGCTGTGAATCGTGTGGTGCTCATGGACACGTGGTGACCTCCTGCTGGGCTACTCGGCGGTCCGCACAGGGCATTTGGGTCCCAAGGACTAGAATCAGCCCCGCCGATACGCCTTCCTCCTCTGCTTTTCCCACCTTCGCTGCTCCTCTGGTTCCTCGCCCGCCCTCGCCCATGGCGAACTACCCTGTCAATGTCGTTCCTTACCTGCCGCAAGGAATGACAATCGAGCTGGGCCCTGAGGATCGTGTCGTGCGGGATGAGATGGTCGTCAGTCCCACTCCGCCGCTGCGCCATGACTTCCTGGCGGTGGCGGAAGTCAATCGCTTCGTCCCGTTCCACCAGAAAGCTGTGTTGCGCCACACCATCGAAGGTTTGCTTCATGAGTCTCACTTCTTTCCCACTGAGGTTGATGATTACCCGCTAGGCATTGCGATCTTTGGATTTCCGGATTCTGTCATTAGAGATGCTATGGTTGGCACTACTTTTGAGCTTGATGAAGATGAGGAAAATCTGAATACTGTTGTCTCTTTTGTCCCTCATGATGCTGCTCTTAATATGAGGTTGACTACTTATGGTCCGCAAGTGTGGCTCCTATACATTGGTTTCCCTCATGATTATCAGACTTCACATTACATTCACAAATCAGTAGATAAGTTTGGTGAGCTGATTACCTGGAATAACCCTAGAGGGGATAGGAAGGTTGTGTTGATCAAAGCCAGAGTACTCAGTCTTAGTAGGGTGCCTAAAAGTTTTGTCATGCACCAACTTGGTGGAGCGCGGCACTGCTGGACTGTTTGTGTCATGATCTTGAGAAGTAGTGACTGGAATGCTCATATCCCGGATGTCCCTCCGGCGGGCATTGATCCTCCACCCGCTGACGGAATCCCACACCCTTTGTTTGGAGAGGGTCTGACGGCAGAGCAGATGTATCACGCGCAGCTGCATAATTGGCTGGCACAGAATGCAGCCCCTAACCAGAACAACGAGGAGGTTCAGCAAGGTAATGAGATTCATTTCCAGCCCAATTGGGGCGTCTGGCCGCCTTCACCACCACCTGCTGTCTACAACTACCAGGCTTGGCTTGCTGCTGAGGGGTTACAAGTGCAAGATGGAATTCTTCCAGTTAACAACCTGCAGGACAGCCCAGGCATGGCCTGGAATGACACTACCTCTGCTTTTGGATCTTCAGACTCTAGTGCCACAGTCTCTGACACCTATGTCCTAGTACCTCGCAACATTTTCAACAGCATTGCAGCTCATTATGAAGAAGGGGAGAGCTCAACTGTCAGGGCACCTCAGCCTAACTCACTGGATGTGCAAATCTCAATCTCTGCTGCTGGATTACATTTTGAGATGACAACTAATGGTGACATCATGTCTTCCATGCTGATTAACCAAGGTATTCCTGTAAGAAATCTCAATACCTTCCTCTCTGCTGCAATTATGCCTATCATTGCTGCCTATGGACCTTGGAGCACTGGTTATGGATTCAGATATGAAAGAGTGGATATGAGGATGACCATCGTTGAACAAGATGGTGTTCTGTAATTTTCTGAAGCTACTCAGATTATGACTGATTTTGGCAATGTCTTACCTCATACACTATCTGCTCCTCTCACCCTAAGCTTAACTGAAATATCTGAGCCACTATCTGACCTGTCAGTATCAAGTGAAGCTGTGTTGCAGGACAACTCCGCCATTGTTGCCCTTGATAACCCTAGTATTGATCTTGGGGTGGATGTGGCTGCTGTTCAGCATATGGAAGATTATCATATGGAGAACTCTGCTCTGGATATGGATATGCAGATCAGTATGCCCACAACTGCTCCACCTGCGTCTGTTGTCACTGCCTCTGCAAGTCGGCGTGGAAAAGCACCTGTACCTGAATCTGTCATTCCTCTTCGCCATAGCAGCAGATCCAATAAATATGATGGATTCAAAGTTCCACCTCTCTCGGACACCAAGATCAAGGTCTCTAAGGTAAAACCTAGGGTGATTCCCTCTGCTGCTTCCATCACTGTTGCTTCTGATCCATCTGCAGCCTCTGAGATACCACCACCCACGGCGATACCAGTTATTCAGCATATTGGGACTGTCATGTGTGGAATCCCAGCTGAAGAGCTCACTGATGAGCAGCTCCAGGCATCTCCTGATGATGGCCCAACTTCGGCCCAGGCTTAAGCCCTCTGTCCGGGGCTCATCCTTTTGGTGGTTATCTGCTCGTACTTTCATATTATCCTACCTTTATTATGGTCCTTCATGTTAATTGGAACGTACTTTGCTGGAACGTCTGGGGTTTGAATTCTGATATATAACAATTAGCACTTTCAAATGCAATCAACTCGTGTGGTTGTGCTGTTATATGTTTGCAAGAGACCAAAAAATCTTCTTTTGATCACACTTTCATTAAGTCTTGCTGCCCTAAACGATTTGATCAGTTTGATTTTGTGCCCTCCCGGGGGGCCTCGGGAGGCCTGGCCACGATCTGGAATAGTGCCATTTTCACAGCCACTACCATAGCTCACGAAGACTTCGCCCTGGTTACACGTTTTCAATCAACCCAATCGGCTCATTTTTGGACCCTGGTTAATGTATATGGACCTTGTCAAGGGGTCAATCGAGTTAACTTCATTAATTGGCTCTTGGCACTAAACATCCCCACTCATGATGATTGGCTCTTGGTCGGAGACTTTAACTTCATTAGAAGCCCTGATAATAGAAACAAGCCAGGTGGGAGTTATAGCGACATGATTACTTTCAATGACTTTATTCGAACACAAGCCTTAATTGAACTTCCCATTAAAGGCCGCGAGTATACCTGGAGTAACATGCAACTTGATCCATTACTTGAACAAATTGATTGGTTCTTCACAAGCAATAATTGGACAAGCACTTACCCTCACACAATGGTTAAGCCCCTCAGACGACCAGTATCTGACCACATCCCATGCATCGTTAACATTGAAACTTCCATCCCTCGCTCCAAGCTATTCAGGTTCGAATCTTTCTGGCTACAACATCCAGGCTTCATGCAAATAGTTCAAAATGCTTGGTTAAAACCTGTGTCTTCTCAAAATATGGCAACAGTGCTCAGCAGAAAGTTCAAAACTCTAAGACATGATCTCAAGTACTGGAGCAAAAGCATTTCAAAGCTCTCCATTGCCATAGAAAATTCGAACAGGGCTGTATTGGAAATTGATGGGCTGGAGAACGAAAGACAATTGTACACACCTGAAGTAAATTTCAGGAGAATCCTCAAGGCCCACCTGATCAGACTGCTTAACTACCAAAAATTATATTGGAAGAAACGGTGCACCATTCGATGGGTGCAATTCAGAGACGAAAATTCCATGTTTTTTCAGGCCATGGCATCTGAGCGGTACAGAAGAAATAATATTGCAACACTGACCACAGATGATGGTATTCGCGTGGAGGATCACACGGGGAAAGAAGCTTTACTGTTCCACTCCTTTAAATAGGGACTTGGCACTTCCTCTCATAATGATATGAAATCTGACCTTCAAAGAATTATCAAAAGGATTGAAGGTCTCGATGAGTTAACAGTCCCATTCACCCAAGCTGAGACCGATCATGTTATTAAAACAATGCCTACTGATCGCGCACCTGGCCCGGATGGATCCAATGGAGCATTTCTTAAAGCTTGTTGGCCGATAATAAAAGAGGATTTATATAACCTTTGCAACCAATTCTTTGACGGCAATCTCAATCTTGAAAGCATTAATGATGGCTTTATCACGCTGATCCCAAAAAACAATGCTCCCAGTACTGTGAATGATTTCAGACCGAATACTCTTCTAAACTGTTGCCTAAAAGTGATCACAAATTTTTTGGCTAACCGATTGCAGAAGGTCATTCTCAAAATTATTCACCGCAACCAGTACGGATTTCTCAAAGGACGCACCATCCAAGACTGCCTTGCATGGGCTTTTGAATATATTTATCAATGCCAAAGCTCCAAGAAAGAAATTGTGCTTCTCAAACTTGATTTTGCTAAGGCATTTGATACAATAGATCATGAGGCAATCCTGGTCATCATGAAGAATATGGGATTTAATGACAAATGGCTCGGCTGGATCCAATGCATCTTCTCATCAGGCAAATCTGCAGTCCTGCTAAACGGTGTACCTGGTAGGCAATTCCATTGCAAATGTGGAGTACGCCAAGGTGACCCTCTGTCTCCACTAATTTTCGTACTTGCGGCTGACCTTTTGCAAGCGGCGATCAATGATGCATTTTCACGTGGTGAGATCAGCTTGCCTTTTCCTTGCAATAGCCAGAAAGACTACCCAGTGATCCAATACGCGGATGATACTATACTTGCTATGCCCGCATGCTCTGCCCAAGCCACAACCATCAAGAACATACTCTCTGACTATGCTACTTCAATTGGCTTGAAGATAAATTTCCACAAATCTACTCTCATACCAATGAACTGTGATCCAGAGACTACGACCGAACTGGCACATATCTTTGGTTGTGTCGTTGGCAAGCTACCATTCACCTATCTTGGGCTCCCAATGGGCACTACTAAACCTACCATTCTGGATCTCATGCCCCTTGTTTGCCATGTGGAGAGAAGACTGTCTGCCACCCTCAATATGATTTCTTACGGAGGGAAACTCACACTTCTGAACTCAGTCATAACATCTCTAATAATTTTTGCTCTTTGCACTCTCAAGCTCCCGACAGGCATTATTGAGCTTATAGACAAAATCCGAAGAAAATGCTTATGGACGAAGAAAACAGACCAAGGTGATAAGTGCAACTCTTTGGCTTCATGGGACATGATTTGCAAACCTAAAGAGTGTGGAGGGCTTGGCATTCTTAATCTTCAAGTGCAAAGTGATGCATTACTCCTCAAATTCCTCCACAAATTCTATAACCACTGGGACCTGCCTTGGGTGGAATTAATTTGGAACACATATTACACCACTAAAATCCCACATGCAACAGATCCGTGCGGCTCTTTCTGGTGGCGAGACGTCTCAAAACTCATGCCAGTATATAGAGGAATCAGCAATGTGATTGTTCGCAATGGATCTTCGGCTCTTTTTTGGAAGGATGTCTGGATTGGAGACGTTTTGGCTGAGACCCACCCCAGAGCCTTCTCATTCACTCTTCAGGAGGACATATCTGTGAGAGATTTCTTGTGCAACACGTCTCTTAGTGAAACGTTCCATCTGCCACTCTCCACTCAAGCGCTTGAGGAGACACAAGATTTACAGCAGAAAACCATGCATGTTGAACTCCTAAACCCTCTGACTAATGATGAATGGACATGTATTTGGGGAACCAACTACTATTCAGCCAACAGGTTCTACTCCTTCTACTTCAAAGATATCCATGCACACCAAGCATACAGATGGATCTGGAAATCTAAAGCAACAATGAAGATCAAAGTATTTGGCTGCTTCCTACTCTCGGATAGACTCAACACCCGAGACATGCTCAAAATGAGACATTATAACATTGGCAATGATTTTGGATGCCTCCTTTGCACAAATTGCAACAATGAGACAGTGGACCACCTCTTCTTGGAATGCATCTTTAGCCTTGAATGCTGGGACAAAATTCAGATCATGGGCCATGCAGCGCCTACACGTCTAGAGTGGGTGGAACAAGCTAAAATCTCTTGGAATAAACCACTGTTCATGGAAATCTTTATGTTTGCTGCTTGGAGCATCTGGAAGGAACGAAACAATGAGCACTTCAGAGGAGTGCTCCCATCTCAAGCCTCCTGGCTTGCTAGGCTCAAGGAAGACCTTTCTCTCCTTACTTATGGAGTAGGAGATAAACATAAACCCTTCCTCTCATCCTTCCTTAACTCCTTGTAAAAAGTCTCCCCCCACCCTCATTCCCAAAGGGGATGATTTGTAAATGATCTCATGTAACATACTTGCATTCATTAATTAAATTTGCAGTAGGAGACTCTCCTACTGTTTCAGGTGTCAAAAAAAGTTCATAAGGTGTCATCTCAACCGATTTTGATGGTGCCCTATTTAACGTGAATGCAGCTGTCTCTAGAGCATAACCCCATTCAACTTCACTCTGAAATCTTCGCATAAAACCAGGCTCTGATACCACTGTTGGGGAACGTAGTAATTTCAAAATTTTCCTACGCACACACAAGATCATGGTGATGCATAGCAACGAGAGGGGAGAGTGTGTCTACGTACCCTCGTAGACCGAAAGCGGAAGCGTTAGCACAACACGGTTGATGTAGTCGTACGTCTTCACGATTCGACCGATCCAAGTACCGAACGTACGGCACCTCTGAGTTCAGCACACGTTCAGCTCGATGACGTCCCGTGAACTCCGATCCAGCAGAGCTTCACGGGAGAGTTCCGTCAGCACGACGGCGTGGTGACGGTGATGATGATGCTACCGACTCAGGGCTTCGCCTAAGCACCGCTACCATATGACCGAGGTGGAATATGGTGGAGGGGGGCACCGCACATGGCTAAGAGATCAAGAGATCAATTGTTGTGTCTTGAGGTGCCCCCTTGCCCCCGTATATAAAGGATCAGGGGGAGGAGGCCGGCGGCCAGGAGGAGGGCGCGCCAGGGAGGAGTCCTACTCCCACCGGGAGTAGGACTCCCTCCTTTCCTAGTTGGAGTAGGAGGGGGAAAGGAAGGGAAGGAGAGAGGGGGAAGGAATGGGGGCGCCCCCTCCTTGTCCAATTCGGACTAGAGGGGGAGGGGGCGCGCGGCCAGCCCTAGCCGCCTCTCCTCTTCTCCACTAAGGCCCATCTTGGCCCATTAAACTCCCCGGGGGGTTCCGGTAACCCCCCGGTACTCCGGTATATGTCCGAAACTCCCCGAAACCATTCTGGTGTCCGAACATAGTCGTCCAATATATCAATCTTTACGTCTCGACCATTTCGAGACTCCTCGTCATGTCCGTGTTCACATCCGGGACTCCGAACTACCTTCGGTACATCAAAACACAAAAACTCATAATACAATCGTCACCGAAACTTTAAGCATGCGGACCCTACGGGTTCGAGAACTATGTAGACATGACTGAGACACGTATCCGGCTAATAACCAATAGCGGAACCTGGATGCTCATATTGGCTCCTACATATTCTATGAAGATCTTTATCGGTCAAACCGCATAACAACATACTTTGTTCCCTTTGTCATCGGTATGTCACTTGCCCGAGATTCGATCGTCGGTATCTCAATACCTAGTTCAATCTCGTTACCGGCAAGTCTCTTTACTCGTTCCGTAACACATCATCCCGTAACCAACTCATTAGTTACAATGCTTGCAAGGCTTATAGTGATGTGCATTAACGAGTGGGCCCAGAGATACCTCTCCGACAATCGGAGTGACAAATCCTAATCTCGAAATACACCAACCCAACAAGTACCTTCGGAGACACCTGTAGAGCACCTTTATAATCACCCAGTTACGTTGTGACGTTTGGTAGCACACAAAGTGTTCCTCCGGTAAACTGGAGTTGCATAATCTCATAGTCATAGGAACATGTATAAGTCATGAAGAAAGCAATAGCAACATACTAAACGATCAAGTGCTAAGCTAACGGAATGGGTCAAGTCAATCACATCATTCTCCTAATGATGTGATCCCGTTAATCAAATGACAACTCATGTCTATGGCTAGGAAACATAACCATCTTTGATCAACGAGCTAGTCAAGTAGAGGCATACTAGTGACGCTATGTTTTGTCTATGTATTCACACATTTATTATGTTTCCGGTTAATAAAATTCTAGCATGAATAATAAACATTTATCATGATATGAGGAAATAAATAATAACTTTATTATTGCCTCTAGGGCATATTTCCTTCAAAGACCCCAAAGGACCAGCGTACTAGAACAACAACTGTCCTCAATAAAGAGAAGCATAGATCGAAAGTATCCAACCTATAGGCACACGAGCATAGACGTATGAAGACCGAATCCAAGCAGATCCAACAAACACAAACACCAACTGAATCCCACGATATCCCCCAAAGACACACTGATAACCCAGAAGTATAGGGGATCGCAACAGTTTTCGAGGGTAGAGTATTCAACCCAAATTTATAGATTCGACACAAGGGGAGCCAAAGAATATTTGAAGGTATTAGCAGCTGAGTTGTCAATTCAACCACATCTGGAGATTAATTATCTGCAGCAAAGTGATCAGTAGCAAAGTAGTTTGATAGTTTTGATAATAGTGACAACAGCAATGGTAACGGTAACAATGATATCAGTAATTTTGTAGCAAGTGTAAAAGTGATGATAGCAGTAGTAACTTAGCAGAAACAATATAAGATAAATTCGTAGGCATTGGATCAGTGACTTGTTGGATGATATTCATCATGTGACAGTTATAACCTAGGGCGATACGCCACTAGCTCCAGTCCATCGATATAATGTAGGCATGTATTCCGTAAATAGTCATACATGCTTTATTAAAAGAACTTGCATGACATCTTTTGTCCTGCCCTCCCGTGGCAGCGGGGTCCATATTGGAAACTAAGGGATATTAAGGCCTCCTTTTAATAGAGAACCGGAACAAAGCATTAACACATAGTGAATACATGAACTCCTCAAACTACGGTCATCACCGGGAGTGGGTCCGGTTGTTGTCACTCCGGGGTTGCCGGATCATAACACATAGTAGGTGACTATAACTTGCAAGATCGGATCTAAAACATGGATATAATGATGAATTCATAAACGGTTCAGATCTGAGTTCATGGCACCCGGGCCCAAAGTGACAAGCATTAAGCATAGCAAAGTCATAGCAACATCAATCTAAGAACATAGTGGATACTAGGGATCAAGGCCTAACAAAACTAACTCGATTACATGATGAATCTCATCCAACTCCTCATCGACCAGCGAGCCTTGAAGGAATTACTCACTCCTGGTGGGGAGCATCATGGAATTGGCGATGGAGAAGGGTTGGTGATGATGAAGAACGAAGATCCCCCTCTCCGGAGACCCAAACGGACTCCAGATCTGGCCTCCCGATGAAGAACAGGAGGTGGCGGCAGCTCCCTCTCGTGGAACGCGATAATTCTTTTTCTTTGATTTTTTTCTAGAAATATGTGATTTTATAGCGTCGGAATCAGGGTCTGCAGGGCCACCAGGTGGGGACAACTCACTTGGGCGTGCCAGGAGAGGGGGGCGCGCCCTGGTGGGTTGTGCCCACCCAGGGGCCCGTCTCCGGTGGGTCTTGGCTCCAGAAATCCTCTTTTATTCCATAAAAATTCCTTGCAAAGTTTTGTTTCATTCCGAGAACTTTTATTTCTGCACAAAAACAACACCTTGGTAGTTCTCCTGAAAACATCGTCAGTCTAGGGTTAGTTTCATTCGAATCATGCAAATTAGAGTCCAAAACAAGAGGAAAAGCGTGAGGAAAAGTAGATACGTTGGAGACATATCAACTCCCCCAAGCTTACACCTTTGCTTGTCCTCAAGCAATTCAGTTGATAAACTGAAAGTGAGAAAGAAAATTTTTTACGAACTCTTTCGCTCTTGTTTGCATAAATAGGCTTAAACAACACCCAGGTTTTCAGCCAGCATTATAACTAGCCATGTCAACAATAACACTTAAAGATTATATTAACTCATATCAATGACATAATCAGCTAGCGAGCAATAATAAGATATCTCAAACGACAACACGTTGTCAAAACAACCTTGATATAATATGACAATAGTGGTATCTCGCTAGCCCTTTCTGAGACCGCAAAACATAAATGCAGAGCACCTCCAAAGTTCAAGCAGCGACTAAACATTGTAATTCATGGTAGAAAAGATCCAGTCATGATGCACCCAACTTTAGCTATACACAATGCATAAATCATGACAGTTGTGCTCTCTCAGTTTCTAGCGCTTGTTTTAGAAGGTGATGACACAACATAAAAGTAAATAGAAAGTCCCTTCGCAGAGGGAAGCAGTGATTTGCAGAGGTGCCAGAGCTCAAGTTTTAAAACAGAGATAAATGATATTTTTGAGGCATGCACCCTTCTTATCCACTTCACGACCATCAGTTATCAACATCTTCCATGCTAAGCATGCTAGTGGCGGTTCCCAAGCGATAAAAGTAAAGGTTTTGACTCCATTGGGAGTTTTTGCTTGATTATTTAAGAGATGAACTCTTTTTCATGTTTGCAGTTTGGGACTGGGCATCCCTATTACCGCCCTTTTCTCGTGCGATGGAGAATGAATAAACACTCGACCTGAGAATAACCGGCTTAGCATGGAAGATATCGACCACCTCCTGTTGTTCCATGAACGATCCAGGCACACAAAAGGATACTTTTTAGAAGTTTTTAGAGGTGGCACATGCAAATTTACTTAGGACGGCAGGGTAATACCGTATATAGGTAGGTATGGTGGACTCATCTGGAATAACTTTGGGTTCAAGGTTTTGATGTACAAGAAGAGTTCCCACTTAGTACAGGCGAAGGCTAGCAATTAGATTGAGAAGCGGCCAGCTAGAGAGCAACAACGATCATAACCATGCATTATGCATAAGTAACATTGGACACTAGCATGAGTAGGATATGAACACCATGATCATAAATATCATAGAGGCTATGTTGGTTTTGATTCAACTACATGCATGAACATGTGCCAAGTCAAGCCACTCGAACATTGAGAGGAGGATACCATATCATCATACTACATCACAACCATTTTAACGCTATGTTGCTATCCAAGATAAATCATTATCCACTCCTAGCTACTTATGCATGGCATGAGAAACTATAATCTTTAATTGTCATTGGAAACATGTTTAATCATAACGGGCTGAAGCATGGATACTAGGTTAAACATATTTACACAAACAGAACAAGTCGAGTTCATACCAGTTTCTCTCTGCCACGGCCAGTTCATTGAATATCGTCATTATTGCCTTTCACTTGCACGACCGAACGATATGAAAATAATAATAGTGCAAGAATGCCGTGGACTAAGCTGGAATATGCAAAAAATTTATTCAACAGGAGAAGACAAAGTAAAATGTGCTCTTATTAGTTCAACAGTTATTCATGTGAGAGCCACTCAACATTTTCATCGTGGTCTTGTCCTCGGTAGGACTCGAATAAAAAGAAAAGAAATTCAGAGAAACACACTGAAATATTTTTGGAGTTTCTGGTTTTCTTGAACAAGCAAATAAAAGGGAAAAGCAAAAACGAGAAAAACTATTTACACGGGAAAGCTCCCAGCAAGCAAAAGAAGAATAAGGAAATCTTTTTGGGTTTTCTCTTTTTAGTACTGCTACTAAGCATGCATAGAAAGTAAATTACTACAACTAATTTTTTGGTTTTTCTAATGTTTTTCAAACACACAAGAAGAAAACAAGAAAATAAATCTAAGCATGGATGGTACAATGAAAAAGTGTGAACACCGACAAATGGAATGATATGTGTGAACATGAATGTAATGTCGGTGAGAAAAACGTACTCCCCCAAGCTTAGGCTTTTGGCCTAACTTGGTAGTCGATCAGTAACTTGGATAATAGTCGGCGTGGTAGCTCACAGAGGCTCTCGGTGCGGATGCCTCGGCCTGCCGTGCTGCCTCCACTGCCGTGTTGTGAGCTCGGGCCTCACTCTCAAGGACAAAGTATCTTCCTTTGCTGTGATAGTCAAAAAGAGCAGGCGCAGGCAAATATGTGTACACAATAGATTTTTGGTTAAACAACTAATTGTAAGTGAAATTGTGGGCTTTTCCTGTGAGGATCTTGTGACTTTTCAAAACATCAAAGTCCAATTACTGCGTGGGTAGGATAGGGTCAAAGGGTAAAGGTGAAACACCCAGCCGTCGTGCTAAATGCGTGGCATAAATTCCACCATAGAACCAGCCACTGTTAGCGTTATGCTGAAGTCTACGTGCAACAATCGCTCCAAGGTTATAATTCCTTTCACCGGTGAGAGCGGTGTGTATGAGGCTCAAATCTGGAGCACAAAGCATACTACAGTCTTGCTTGACTACTATACATTTCCCATTAAATAATGCAAAGTACTGAATTGCGGGAAAATGTATACTCTTTATTCTACCTTGTGTCACTCCCCTCCCTTCACCATAGCAAAGACTAATCAAGAAAGTTTCGAACTCAGCCTTTGGTGGTTCGTCAAGCGAACCCAAAATGGTAGTTTGCAATGGTAAGCAAAATTCTCCAGTGAGATAGTGAATGGATTATCATAAAGCATGAAAGACACCATAGACTCACGAGGGAAGAATTTAAATCCTTTGACAAACGATTCAGTGAGAAGGTGGCATTGTTCGCACTTATCTGAGATGTAGGGACCGAGACCGGCATTGTGAACATATTGCTCAAATTCCTCCTTAATGCCCACACACATCATATATTCATCACAAGGCCATAAGCATGTTTTGGTGGCGGCATCTCGTGTGGAACTTTCACTTGGTTCTACATAAGACCGGCGAGCAGAAATGTCACTAGAAGATGCCCCCGAGGATCGTCTCCTCGAAGAGCTCCTTCCAAATAAGTTCATCATGTTCGCGTACAATTTTCTTATGAACAAAAATCTGAATTTGTAGTCCACAAAATTTTCTCAGCAAAAATTCACAAAATTGATAGCAACTATTCATAGGGATACATAGAGGCCATAGCAAGCATCCAAACTACTTAGAATTCTAAGAATTCAACATGCAAGATCATCTACAGCAGCACCAAGAGTAGCTAATTATTCAACATATAAACCACTAAAACAAAAACTAATTGGACAAACGGTGGAGTCACATACCAAGCAACAACCCACCGAAACAGTTTCAGAAATGGAGCTTCGAGCAAAGAGATCGAAATCCGCGGCTTTAAGAGAAAGAACACGGGAGAGAGAGCAATGGAGATTTTTTTTCTGGAGGTAAGTGATGATATGGGATGAAGAGGTAAGTGAGGGCCCCACATGGGGACCACAACCCACCAGGGCGCGCCTGGGGGTCCTGGCGCACCCAGGTGGGTTGTGCCCACTTAGTGCACCTCCCTCTGATATTATTTGCACCAGAAATTCAGAAATATTCAGAAAAAATCGTATAAAAATTTCAGGGCATTCTGAGCACTTTTTTTGGGTCATTTTTTATTGCACGGGAAATTCAGAAAATAGACTAAACATGGCATTTTATTTTATTTCACTAATAAAGGCAAAAAACAAAGACTAAGGACAGAAGGTAGTGCTTACTAAATTCATCAACTTCATACCACTAAAAAATGATTCATTAATAAGGTTGATCAAGTCTTATCAACAACCACTTTCGATTAGCATGAAACCGAAGAATTTTCGTAAATCACTAAGTTACCTCAATGGGGATATGGATGTCCCCAACAATAAGCATTTCATATTTCTTTTTGACAGTAGGTAGAGGTATTTGAAAACTTCCAATAGTGATTGTCGGAGATTTTTCAATAACATTAATACCATTCACTTGGAATTGTTTCTTCGGAAAGTGGACCGTATGCTCATTACCATTAATATGAAAAGTGACCTTGATTTTATTGCAATCAATAACAGCCCCTGCAGTATTCAAGAAGGGTCTACCAAGGATAATCGACATGTTGTCGCCCTCGGGCATCTCAAGTATAACAAAGTCAGTCAAAATAGTAACATTAGCAACAACAACGGGCACATCCTCGCAGATACCAATAGGTATGGCAGTTGATTTGTCAGCCATTTGCAAACATATTTCAGTAGGTGTGAGTTTATTCAAGTCAAGTCTTTTACATAAAGAGAAAGGCATAACACTAAGACCAGCTCCTAAATCACACAAAGCAGTTTTCACATAATTCTTTTTGATGGAGAAAGGTATAGTTGGTATTCCCGGATCTCCAAGTTTTTAGCTACTCCATCTTTGAAAGTATAATTAGCAAGCATAGTGGAGATTTCAGCTTCCGGTATTTTTCCCTTATTAGTGATGATTTCTTTCATATACTTTGCATAAGGAGGCATTTTCAAGATATCAGTCAAGCGAGTACGCAGAAAGACTGGCCTCAGCATTTCAGCAAAGCGTTCAAATTCTTCATCATCTTTGTTTTTAGTTGACTTGGGTGGAAAAGGAATAGGTTTTTGAACCCACGGTTCTCTTTCTTTACCATGTTTTCTGCTACCTCTTGAGCATGCGTTGGTTTTCCCTTGAAGAGGAAAGGGTGATGCAACAAAGTAGCGTAAGTATTTCCCTCAGTTTTTGAGAACCAAGGTATTGATGGAGTAGGAGATAACACACAAGTCACCTAGTACCCGCACAAACAATCAAGAACCTTGCAAGCCACGCGATAAAGGGGTTTTCAATCCCTTCACGATCACTCGCAAAAGTGAGATCTAATAAAGATAGTAAGATAAATATTTTTGGTATTTTTGTTGTATAGATTGGAAAATAAAGATTGGAAAATAGTAAACGAGATGTGATGTAAATAAAAGAGATGTAATATAATAAGAAAGAGACCCGGGGGCCATAGGTTTCACTAGTGGCTTCTCTCAAGATAGCATGTATTACGGTGGGTGAACAAATTACTGCCGAGCAATTGATAGAAAAGCACATAATTATGATAATATGTAGGCAATGATCATGAATATAGGCATCACGTCCGTGTCAAGTAGACCGAAATGATTCTGCATCTACTACTATTACTCCACACATCGGCCGCTATCCATCATGCATCTAGAGTATTAAGTTCATAAGAACGGAGTAACACATTAAGCAAGATGACATGATGTAGAGGGATAAACTCAAGCAATATGATATAAACCCCATCTTTTTATCGTCGATGGCAACAATACAATACGTGCCTTGCTGCCCCTACTATCACTTGGAAAGGACACCGCAAGGTTGAACCCAAAGCTAAGCACTTCTCCCATTGCAAGAAAGATCAATCTCGTAGGTCAAACTAAACCAATAATTCGAAGAGACTTGCAAAGATATCAAATCATGCATATAAGAATTCAGAGAAGAACCCAATATTATTCATAGATAATCTTGATCATAAATCCACAATTCATCGGATCTCAGCAAACACACCGCAAAAGAGTATTACATCGAATAGATCTCCAAGAACATCGAGGAGAACTTTGTATTGAGAACCAAAGAGAGAGAGAAGAAGCCATCTAGCTAATAACTATGGACCCGAAGGTCTGTGGTAAACTACTCACACATCATCGGAGAGGCTATGGTGTTGATGTAGAATCCCTCCGTGATCGATCCCCCCTCCGGCAGAGCGCCGGAAAAGGCCCCAAGATGGGATCTCACGGGACAGAAGGTTGCGCGGTGGAAAAGTAGTTTCGTGGCTCCCCTTGATGTTTTTAGGGTATAAGGGTATATATAGGCGAAAGAAGTATGTCGGTGGAGCTCCGTGGGGCCCACGAGGGTTGGGGGCACGCCTACCCCCTGGCACGCCCTCCTGCCTCGTGGCCGCCTCGCGGAGTTCCAAACTTCAACTCCAAGTCTTCTGGATTGCTTTCGTTCCAAGAACGATCATCGCGAAGGTTTCATTCCGTTTGGTATTCCTTTTCTGCAAAACACTGAAATAGGCAAAAAAACAGAAACTGGCACTGGGCCTTTGGTTAATAGGTTAGTCTGAAAAATAATATAGAAGAGCATATTAAAGCCCATTAAACATCCAAAACAGATAATATAATAGCATGGAACAATAAAAAATTATAGATACGTTGGAGATGTATGACTTTCTAGCAATGAAGTCTCTTTTATCATACTTTTCATTCTTAGGTTGTGGGTTATCTAGATCAACTCGTGGTTCTATCTCAACATCATTATCCGGTTCTTTTGCATTATTTGGTTGAGCATCTTCATGAACATCATCATTATCTTTTTCATTATCGCTAGGTGGATGTTCATTACCAGATTGAGTTTCAGCATCAGAGATAGAAGTTTCATTTTCATTATTAGGAGGTTTCTCTATTTCAGATTCACTAGAAGCATGCAAAGTCCTATCATTTTTATTTTTATTTTTCTTTTTAGAAGGACTAGGTGCACTAAAGTTATTTCTTTGTCAGTCTTTGTTCAATTCTTTCTGGGTGTCCCTCAGGATAAAGGTGTTCCCGAGTCGTTTTACCTCCTATAGTTGCAACTCTAACAGCAAAGTCGTGTATATTGTTATTCATTTCATCAAGCAATTCTCTTTGAGATTTAGCAACTTGTTCTAACTGGGTTTGTACCATAGAAGCATGTTTTCCAACACCTCTAACATCATTTGAAATTCTAAATAACAAGTTACTCAAGCGAGAAATCATATCAGAATTGTATTTCAATTGTTTCATAACATTTGCATTGAAGTGATCTTGTTTTCTAATGTAATTTTCAAACACATAAAGGCATTGACTAGGATGCATATTGTGAGGATTTTCATTATCATTGAACTTCATTAGAGAATTTACCTCTATCACCTTAGACAGTGGTGGTGTATTAAGCCCATGTATTTCTTCAATAGGAGGTAAATTTTTAACATCCTCAGCTTTAATACCCTTTTCCTTCATAGATTTCTTTGCCTCGTGCATATCTTCAGGACTGAGATATAATATACCCCACTTATTCGGAGTGGGTTTAGGTGGTGGTTCAGTAAGAGTCCAATCATCATATTTTTTCAATATGTTATTCAATAATTCTTCAGCTTGAGCAATAGTTCGTTCCCTGAAAACACAACCAGCACAACTATCTAGGAAGTCCCTAGAAGCATCGATTAGTCCATTATAGAAGGTATCAAGTATTTCATTTTTCTTAAGAGGATGATCAGGAAAAGCATTAAGTAACTGGCAAAGCCTCCCCCAAGCTTGTGGGAGACTCTCTTCTTTAGTTTGCACAAAGTTAAATATTTCCTACAAGGCAGCTTGTTTCTTATGAGTACGAAAATATTTTTCAGAGAAGTAATAAATCATATCCTGGGGACTACGCACACAACCAGGAGTAAGAGTATTGTACCAAGCTTTAGCACCAGCCATTAATGAGAAAGGAAATAGTTTGAGAATAAAATAATAGCGAGTTTTCTCATCATGAGTAAAAAGGGTGGCTATATCATTCAACTTAGTAAGATGTGCCACAATAGTTTCAGTTTCATAACCCTGGAAAGGATCAGATTCAACCAAAGTGATTAACTCTGGGTCGACGGATAATTCATAATCCTTATCATCAATAAAGATAGGTGATGTAGCAAACTTAGGATCATATTTCATTCTAGCATTCAGAGATTTTTCTTTATACATGCATAGTAATTTCTCTAGATCATCTCTATCCTTACAAGCAAGAATGTCTCTAGTTGTCTCCTCATTCATAACATAACCTTCTGGTACCTTAGGAAATTCATATCTAGGAAGACTAGGTCTAGCAGGTGTTACAAGAGTTTCAGTTTCAAGCTCATCATTAGATTCAACAACATCATGTTGTATTACTCTAGCAATTTGTTCATCAAGAAATTCACCAAGTGGCACATCATCATTATCAAGCAAGGTACTAGCATCATCATAAGCATTATCCATAGCAGAGGTAGCATCATCAATAACTTGCGACATATTGGAATTCATAGCATGTGGTGGTGTTGCAAGTTTACTCATAATAGAAGGTGAATCTAAAGCAGAACTAGATGGTAGTTCTTTACCTCCCCTCGTCTTAGAGGGATAAATCTTAGTCTTTGGATCCTTCAGATTCTTCATAGTGATAATATGATAATAATCCCAAGTGACTCAACAACTATAGCTATGCTCCCCGGCAACGGCGCCAGAAAAAGGTCTTGATAACCCACAAGTATAGGGGATCACAACAGTTTTCGAGGGTAGAGTATTCAACCCAAATTTATAGATTCGACATAAGGGGAACCAAAGAATATTTGAAGGTATTAGCAGCTGAGTTGTCAACTCAACCACACCTAGAGATTAATTATCTGCAGCAAAGTGATCAGTAGCAAAGTAGTTTGATAGTTTTGATAATAGTGACAGCAGCAATGGTAATGGTAACAGTGATATCAGTAATTTTGTAGCAAGTGTAACAGTGATGATAGCAGTAGTAACTTAGCATAAACAATATAAGATAAATTCGTAGGCACTGGATCGGTGACTTGTTGGATGATATTCATCATGTGACAGTTATAACCTAGAGCGATACGACACTAGCTCCAGTTCATCGATATAATGTAGGCATGTATTCCGTAAATAGTCATATGTACTTTATTAAAAGAACTTGCATGACATCTTTAATCCTACCCTCCCGTGGCAGCGGGGTCCATATTGGAAACTAAGGGATATTAAGGCCTCCTTTTAATAGAGAACCGGAACAAAGCATTAACACATAGTGAGTACATGAACTCCTCAAACTACGATCATCACGAGGAGTGCGCCCGGCTATTGTCACTCCGGGGTTGCCGGATCATAACACGTAGTAGGTGACTATAACTCGCAAGATCGGATCTAAAACATGGATATAATGATTAATTCATAAACGGTTCAGATCTGAGTTCATGGCACCCGGGTCCAAAGTGAGAGCATTAAGCGTAGCAAAGTCATAGCAACATCAATCGAAGAACATAGTGGATACTAGGGATCAAGCCCTAACAAAACTAACTCAATTACATGATGAATCTCATCCAACTCCTCACCGACCAGCGAGCCTACGAAGGAATTACTCACTCCCGGTGGGGAGCATCGTGGAATTGGCGATGGAGAAGGGTTGGTGATGACAAAGAACGAAGATCCCCCTCTCCGGAGCCCCAAACGGACTCCAGATCTGGCCTCCCGATGAAGAACAGGAGGTGGCGGCGGCTCCGTCTCATGGAACATGATAATTCTTTTTCCTTGTTTTTTTCTGGAAATATGTGATTTTATAGCGTCGGAATCAGGGTCTGCGGGGCCACCAGGTGGGGACAACTCACCTGGGCGTTCCAGGAGAGGGGGGCACGCCCTGGTGGGTTGTGCCCACCCAGGCGCCCCTCTCCGGTGGGTCTTGGCTCCAGAAATCCTCTTTTATTCCATAAAAATTCCACGCAAAGTTTCGTTTCATTCCGAGAACTTTTATTTCTGCACAAAAACAACACCATGGTAGTTCTGCTGAAAATAGCGTCAGTCCGAGGTTAGTTTCATTCAAATGATGCAAATTAGAGTAAAAAACAAGAGGAAAGGCGTGAGGAAAAGTAGATTCATTGGAGACGTATCAACCCACTGGGTGTAGTCCCCGAGACTACTGTTGAATGTTTGATTCAGCCGTAGTCTTAGAACTCTTTTGTCATAATAATCTGATCTTTGCACCTTATCAGATGGAAGTGATTGACTCTTGTGTGTGTCGACTGCTTGTCTTGTTGTTTTCTACAGAAATCCTGTGATCTCAAAGCCAAGTTTGCTGATCTGGAGAGGAAGCAGATCCAACTCAATCTCGATCTGGAGCTGGCCAAGGAGAATTTGCAGAAGGCTAAGGATGGAGCGGCTGCCATGGGAGGTAAAAAGTTGTCCACTGTCTGCCTTGTCATCTTTTCTTTTCGCTCTTTGAACCGAGTGACTCCACTCGAACATATGTGCGTAGTGAAAACCGACAACTCCAAGCTCTTCTGACAAATGTTATTTCTTTAGACAAAATGAAGCAGGCTCTGGAGCAAAAGGACCTCGACCTTGCAGCAGCGCAGAAGACGGCCCGAGAAAGAACTGAACTTGCTGATAAGAAGCTGGCTTCAGTCGGCAAGTTAGAAGAAGAGAATGCTAGGTTGAAGACTGCTGCTGATGAAGCGAATAAAGAAGTCGTGCAACTGAAGAAGGACAAGGTTGGCCCTGACTGACAAAGTCGAAGATCTCACTCAGAAGAGAGATGAACTGGAGACTATCTTGGAGGCCTTGCCAAGAAGATGTTCCATATGCTTGAAGGTACTTTCCCCTGTCCTACTGGTTTGCAAAAAAATTTTCCATCATACAACTGCCGACTCATCATTTTTCTATGCTTACAGAATTATGTCAAAACTTCGAGTAAGAGACTGGGCGGATTGAGACGAGCCTGGATCCTATCAACTCTCCTGTTAAGGATGAAACTGCCATGAACGTACTGCGACTGGAATCTCGCCTTGCCACTGTCTTGGACTATCTTGCCCGACTGAAGGTGGCGGTGTCGCGGGTCGACATGGAACTTTGGCCAGGCGTGTCGTTCCAGAATGACGTTGAGTCTCTGATGACTCGACTCAATGAAATCCCTAGTCGAGTGCAGGCGTGGAAGAAGTCATCTGCCCGATGTGGTGCTGATGTGGCACTGTCTATCGTCTGAGTCCACTGTAAGGAAGTTAAAGAAGAGAAGCTGGCAGCTCTGAAGGTCGCCAACACAAAGAAGCTTCAATTCTAGTCCTTCATGGAGACCTTCATCAACGCTGCGACTCGTATCGCAGATGGAATCGACCTGGATGAGTTCGTCGAGCCAGCTAGCCCTCCTCCTGCCGAGTGAAAAACTTAATAACTCGACTTTATTTGCCACGGAATGCCGAGTGATTTTGTAATCGCTAAAAGTCCTTCGGGCCTGATGCCCGAGTACTTCTGCCGATGGCTTTTGAACCTTCATGGATTTATCCAAACTTGGCTGCTTTATTTGCACCGCATCCTGATTTCTTGACTTAGGCGAATCTAGGATCAAGGTTGCGTTTCTCAGTGAGAGGATTGCTCTCTACTCGGAATAGACGTTATACTTGTGGTGCCGCTCTGAGTGCGACTGCACATTGTATTTGTGGTGCAGCTCCGAGTGCATCCATACGTTTTACTTGTGACGCAGCTCTGAGTGCACCCATACGTTGTATTTGTGGCGCAGCTCGGAATGTGTGGCCAAGTTTCCGAGTGAGAGGGTTGCTCTTCACTTGGAATTTATTTTGTAACTTAGGCGAGTACGGGATCGCAACTAAGCCCCTGAGTGGGATGATTGCTCTCCACTCGGAGTATTTTTGAAACTTATGCGAGTACGGGATCGCAGCTAAGCCCCCGAGTGGGAGGATTTCTCTCCATTTGGAGTATTTTTGTAACTTAGGCGAGTACGGGATCACAGCTAAGCCCCCGAGTGGGAGGATTGCTCTCCACTCGGAGTATTTTTGAAACTTAGGCGAGTACGGGATCGCAGTTAAGCCCCCGAGTGGGAGGATTGCTCTCCACTCGGAGTAATTTTGTAACTTAGGCGAGTACGGGGTCGCAGCTAAGCCCCCGAGTGGGAGGATTGCTCTCCACTCGGAGTATTTTTGTTACTTAGGCGGGTATGGGATCACAGCTAAGCCCCCGAGTGGGAGGATTGCTCTCCACTCGGAGTATTTTTGAAACTTAGGCGGGTACGGGATCGCAGCTAAGCCCTCGAGTGGGAGGATTGCTCTCCACTCAGGGTATTTTTGTAAATTAGGCGAGCACGGGGTCACAGCTAAGCCCCCGAGTGGGAGGATTGCTCTCCACTCGGAGTATTTTTGTAACTTAGGCGAGTACGGGGTCACAGCTAAGCCCCCGAGTGGGAGGATTGCTCTCCACTCGGAGTATTTTTGTAACTTAGGCAAGTACGGGATCGCAGCTAAGCCCCCGAGTGGGAGGATTGCTCTCCACTCGGAGTATTTTTGTAACTTAGGCGAGTACGTGGTCGCAGCTAAGCCCCCAAGTGGGAGGATTGCTCTCCACTCTTAGTATTTTTGTAACTTAGGCGAGTACAGGATCACAGCTAAGGCTCCAAGTGGAAGGATTGCTCTCCACTCGGAGTGTTTTTGAAACTTAGGTGAATCAGATTCGCGGCTAAGCCCCCGAGTGGAAGGATTGCTTACCACTCGGAGTAGTTTTTGAAACTTAGGCGAATTGGATTCGCGGCAAGCCACCCACTGGGGGATTTCAACACATATATTCATGGGATAACAATCATTAAGATACTGCAAAAATCTTGTCTTTGATAAGCAAACTGAAGGATTCTTATTACAACTCGTCAATCCGAGTGTTTAGGTATAAAAACGGCGAAGCAGCTCCGCATTCCACGAGCGTGGCTCGTCTTCTTTCTTGGCTATGTTGTAGAGGTGATACGCCCCGTTGTGGAGCACCTTGGTGATGATGAAGGGGCCTTCCCAGGCCGGAGCAAGCTTGTGAGGTCGCTTCTGGTGCACTCGGAGCACAAGGTCTCCTTCTTGAAATGCTCGACCTCCGACGTTTCTGGCGTGGAATCGACGCAGGTCTTGTTGATAGATGGTCGACTAGATCAGAGCCATCTCTTGTTCTTCCTCTAGGAGATCAACTGCGTCTTGGCGTGCTTGTTCTGCTTCAGCTTCTGAAAAGAGTTCCACTCGGGGGGCATTGTGCAGCAAATCACTCGGTAGTACAGCTTCAGCACCGTATACCATGAAGAAGGGGGTTCGATCAGTCGACCGATTGGGAGTCGTTCTCAATCCCCATAGGACAGATGGTAACTCAGTCACCCAAGCTCCTGCAGCATGCTTGAGATCGCGCATGAACCGGGGTTTCAGCCCTTGAAGGATCAAGCCATTTGCCCTTTCCGCCTGCCCATTCGACTACGGGTGTGCAACGGATGCGTAGTCGACCCAAGTGCCTTGGGATGCGCAAAACGCTCTGAACTCATCAGAATCAAAGTTGGAGCAATTATCTGTGATAATAATGTGAGGGACTCCATACACTACAAAAAAATACACTTCCGTGATGATACATGTTTGTCACAATAGGTCACGTTTTCTGTCATGCATGTACATCCATGACAAATTTATGACAGAATCAAGATAGTCATACCTGTGCTATCGTAGAAGTGTTCCATGACATTACCAAAATTATCATCACGGAAGTGTCCACTTCCATGACGATAAATCGCGCGTCACAGAAGTGCTTTCGTCAAGGGTGACCGACACATGGCATCCACCGTAACGGAACGCCGTTAAGCTATCGGGTCCGGTTTTGGATTCAATAACCCGTTAACAGCCCTGACCAATGGGGATTTTCCACGTGTAAAATCATCTTTGGCTGGAGGAAACACGTGTCGGCTCACCATTGGGAGAGATGTCATCCACTCATTGGACACAAAGCGCCTATGATACATCGACATGTGGCACGGCCCAACAGAGGCCCATTCCTGTGAAAATGCCGGCCCGTTTGACTTGGTCAAAAGGTGGCGGACCGACCCACGGCAAGCCTGTTAACGGCCTGTTCGCATATAGCCCATTTACAGCCCGCTAACCCAGCGCCCGTTTACGACCTATCCGAATTAGGCCCGGTAGCGTCATCTAGGCCATCCAATATAATTCCAGCCCGTTTTAACTTCTGGCCCATGTATGGCCCATGACGTCTTTCGGCCCATATGAGGCCCTTAGTAACCCTCGGCCCCTTAACGGCCCATGGTGAAACCGGCCCGTAATGAATAGTGTATCGCTTGATACCCATTAGCGGCCCATTATTCCATTGGGTCGTTTCCAGCCCGTGTTACCTTTCGGCCTTCTCAGGGCGGGCTCATTTCCAGCATTCGGTTACTTACGGCCCGTTACTGGCCTTTTCTGCTTGTGGGCTAAATTCAGCCTATGGATACAGTCGGCCCGTTTGTGGCCCGTTAATCTGTTGGGCCATTTTCATAGCATCATCAAATACGGCCTACTAACGTCCTGTTATGGTCAGCCCATAAAACGTACGATTTCCGCTCTAGCCCGTTTACGGACCCTTATACGACCCGTACAAGGCCCATAGATGAGACGACCCGTAGAAAGCCCATGGATCCTACGGGACGTAGAAGGCCCATTGACCCGACGGGCCATAGAAGGCCCATTTATCCGACGGCCCATAGAAGGCCCATGGATCCGACGGCCCATGGATCTGACGGCCCACAGAAGGCCCATGGATCCGACAGCCGATAGAAGGCCCATGGATCCGAGAGCCCATAGAAGGCCCACGGATCCGACGACCATAGAAGGCCATGGATCGTCCGTCCCGTAGATGGCCCATGGATAGTACGACCTGTGGAGGGCCATGGTCACTACAATGTTTGGGCGAGTTGGCCCCCGTTTGAACGATATAGCATATTCAAAGAATTATCCTACTCTATACTATCACCTCTAAAAAACATACACTATACAATAAAGAGACTAAGGCATAGAAACGTAGAATAATCCTACACTATACAATGAAGAAATTATAGCCGATTTTACCCACTGGGCATTATGGTTCGGCACCAGTGATAATAAAGCATACACAAACAGCAAATTGCATACACTGGGCAAATACAGCTCATACATCATGGACGAGCATCAACATAACTTACCATTTGAACTATAATCTCTTCAGAAAATAGGATTGGCCGGATTTAGATAGCAAAAATTTCAGTCTGCAAAATCTCCAATTCCTTCGTTGTTACCTCAGTGTCTTGTTTCATTTTTTGTCTCCTGCATCTAATACCTGCATGTCCAGTCTCAACTTGTTGATTGTACGTTGAGAATCATGTACACGTTGTCTTGCCACCTCTAGTTGATGCTCGAGAACATCATCACATTCCAATTCCAATCCATAATCATTCGGTAACGGCCATGCCGCACTGCTCGTAGATCTTTGTGTTGATGTTGCTTCATCCTGAAATGTTTCTGTAAGTACACATGACTAGGGAAAAAATATAGTTACAACAATGAAGCGAGCAAGACAGACAATTTTGTACATGGCAAAATAGGACTAACAATAATGTTACATGTCATGAAGCATAAGCAGGTGATATTTTAAAAATTATAAAAAAGGTAGTCTGTGCAGCCTGCATACAAAAATCTCTCTTAGCTCACCAGAGGAGCATGATGTTGGGGCCCAATCCAAAACACAGACAAGTTACAAATTTAGACAACACGTTGCGTAGAAGTAAGCAAGCAGTTGGCCATTCTATAGCTCAATTAAAGTCTTAGGGAGCATAATGAACAACAGAGGGTTTCACACAAACATACTACAACAAGCAAAACTATGCAATCATTAGCCTAGTATAAACTAGATTGTGAGCCTCATGCAATAATAGTTGGTTAATAGACTTCAAAGCTTCAGGCACACTTTGGTAGAGTAATTAAATGGTAAGGCCTTTAATTATTTCAACTAATAGTTATACAAGTACCCAACATCAGGCATCATTCTTTGGGCATCTCATTAACTGAGGACAAATAAAGCAATTGAAAAGAGCAAATTAACTATGCCTGAAACAAACAAGGAATTGAACTGTTGAGTTGGATACAGTGACTTACCTTAACAGGTTGAAGAGGCTCAGCGCAGCTCCTACTTCTCTTGCAAGGCTCCTTCCTAACATCTTGTACTTGGAAATCCTCAATCTTATCTTCATTGCACCCCCTCTGCAAGGTGACACAAACTAGTTACTCGTCTCCTTGGAAGATAAATATGCATACTTTCCAGTCTGTGAACACAAAAGGACGAGATTATAACAAAACAACACCACATAATGAAACATGTTGCATCTCTTGCACTTGCACACAATGAAATGAGCATTTATTATGTCTACACTATGTAAAATCTAGGCATACCTTCGAACTGGATCTCTAGGTACTCTTGGAGAGCCTACTTTAGTGTACAGCCAAACCTTTATGTCACCTATGCGTTAGAAAAGGCCCAACTACAGTAGCCCTTAGTGTTTAAATTGTTGACAAGCTCTATTAGAGTGTTAGGTCAAGAACAAAAAGTAATCAAAGCAAACAGTCCTAGTATGGCTGGTTGATGCAAACAAGCAATTGAACAGATATGTGAGCAAATCTTACATATCAAGAAAAGAAGCAAAGAAGGATGCTTAAAGACCATCACTTGACTAACTAGATTTAAGGGGCATTTAAACATCATGTGCAACATATGAACTAACATAAAAATTGCATATTCCAGATTCTACAATGGAATGCACATGTATTAGGTTATGCCATGTATGATGATGCCTAAATGTACACTATAGCAGGTAGGAGTGATTCATCATTGCACGCACAATTGAATTGCAGGTTAAGGGCCAGTTCTATTCCGCCTTTTCAGGGCTTATTGTCAAAATAAGCCATAAAAGATGTAAAGAAGTCATTTTTGAGTTATGGGCTTGGGCTTAACTAATTTCGCTTTGGAGGGAGGTATTTCGGGTAGAACCTCACTAAAAATTGAACGGAAGGGGGATAGTGAAATGACTCTGTTGTCTGCCTATATTACACTCAAAATTGAACTGCTGACGCCCGCGTCACACCTCACCCTCAAGTAAAAACAAACACGCAAGCGTTCATTGCCCTGCCCGCTTGCATCTTATTCCCCCTCCCCACCTCCCAGGCCGTGGCCTTGAGGTGCTGTTGAAGGATGAGCTCATCCAACAAGGTGAGGGTCTCCTCTGATGTTTTGCCAAATTTTCATTCCGATCCACTATACGATGAATTGCTATGAGCTGCTTCTGCTGCTGCTATATGATGCATTGCTATGAGCTGCTCCTGCTGCTGTTATATGATGAATTGCTATGAGCTGCTGCTGCTGCTATATGATGAATTGCTATGAGCTGCTGCTTCTGCTGTATGATGAGTTGCTATAAGCTGCTCCTGCTGCTGCTATATGATGAATTGCTATGAGCTGCTCCTGCTGATGCTATATGATGAATTGCTATGAGCTGCTCCTGCTGCTGCTATATGATGAATTGCCATGAGCTGCTCCTGTTGCTGCTATATGATGAATTGCTATGAGCTGCTCCTGCTGCTGTTATATGATGAATTGCTATGAGCTGCTGCTGGTAGATGATGAATTGCACACTGCTGCTACTGCTGTATGATGAGTTGCTATGAGCTACTGCTGCTATATGATGCTTTCAGCTGGTGCTGCTATATGATAATAACCAGCCACTTGGACCATCGAATTTCAATAAATAATTGTTCTTCATTTAAATGTGGATCATGCGTTCTTCGTTTAAATTAGGTAATGGGATCTCTATGGAAAACATTGACCAAAGTAGATTGTGCCAAGTAGATGGTATCTTTGTATTTGCATTTTGAGAACATAGTGATGGTCTGTTTTCCTATCATATTAATTATTGCACTGGGTTCAATTTGTGATGTTTGCAAGTCAAATTAATTTTCATATGGGCAGCCAAATGAAAAAATATAATGGAATATAGACTTTTCATTGATCAATGAAAAGAACTGGTTGGCTTATTACATGGAGCTTATATTCACAGGTGCTTATTTTCTTAGGATAACTCGTAATAATTGTCCCTAAGAAACTTGGGCAATAGAACTAACATACAAATAACATGTCACGATGATTGCAATGGACGAGTGACGTACCATAGAACACTGTATAGGCTCACCACTGTCTCTCCTTTTTTTGCGATGTTCCATGAAATTGCCACATACATCTTGTACTTTTTCATTGTGTAACCCTATCTGCAAGTTGACACGGCTAATTTCAGACATCTCTACATGATAATACATTGCACATACCTTGCGCATATTTAAACCACCAATTAATGATTGTGTGCGTAGCATAAACTGGCCATGACTCTGTGTGCTGGACTAGCAGGCAGTCTAAGGGAGCCTAATGTAGTGCACTGGAATTCCTACATGCAACCTAAGATTTGGTGTAATGTACCGCCTTTGTTCCTAAATATATGTCTATGTAGAGATTCCAGTATGGACCACATACATATGTATATAGATGCATTTTCGAGTGTAGATTCACTCATTTTGCTCCATATGTAGCCTATAGTGGAATCTCTAGAAAGACTTATATTTAGGAACGGAGGTACGAGGTAGTATCATGTATGACATCTACATATCTAATTTAGCAGCCAGTAGTAGAAATCATTGTCTGCACAAAGGGATTACTGGTCGAAAATCCTAGCAAAGCACGCTGGCAGGCACAGAACAATACAAGAGGGAGAGAGACGCGCTTACAAGGTCATAGCAATGCCTCGGTCCAGGATCTTGGTTGGCCAAGCTGTTAGATCCAGAAGAAACATCGTCCTTGTAGTTTTTGCTAGCTGCATAACAGGTAACAGCGGCCTGTTAGTATATTTGAAGTACATCGGGCAGGTGATGCTGGACGGGTTTAAAGGTGACAAGTACCTAGGCCGTGGCGGGTGCTTGGCATCTTGCCAGACGGTGGGAATCAGGTTAGAAACGTGAAGGGTGATGACACTTCGCTGGCTGTCGGGGTCCCGTAAGGAGATCTAGAACCGTCGAGTAGGGTGTTTGTGGAGCGGCTCCAGTAGGGTGGACTACGGTGTGGGCGAAGCGGATCTGTGGCCGTGGATGAGGGCGTAGGTGAAGCTGCTCCGGTGGTTGGGTTAAGGATGGTGTCGACGATGCGGATCTGCGGTCATGGACGGAGCGTCAGAAGCTGCTCAGGTAGGTTGGATGAGGGTGCGAGGAAGCGGATCTGATGCCGTGGACTTGTGAGTTGGCAAAGCGGCCCCAGTAGGGTTGAAAATGGTATAGGCGAAGCTACTCCAGTGGGGTCGACAATGGTGTCGGCGAAGCGCCTCCGGTAGGGTTGAGGAAGGTGTCGGTGAAGAGGATCAGAGGCCGTCGACAGGGGTGTCGGTGGGGCGGCTCGGGGGGGGGGGGGGGTGGACGAAGCGTCTCCGGTGGGGAGTACGAATGAGCCGCTGCAGATGCGCTGCGGTTGACGAGAGTACCGGCGAAGCAGATCCGGCGCCGTGGACAAGGCCGGCACTGAATGGGCTGTGGTAGAGTGGTGGATGAGTAGTCTATTGTTTCTAGGGGAGGTGGGAGGGGTAGATGCGGCCGCAGAAGCAGATCCGGTGAGGTGGACGCCGCTGGCAGTGAATGGGCTCTGGTACGCCGGTGGATGAGCAGTCTAGGGTTTCGAGAGGGGAGGGGAGAAAGGCCGATGAAGTATGGACGGCGTGATGTGAGATGCTCTGGTGCTGTGGAGTTAGTCGTTTTTGCGGGAGGGGGAGAGGAAATGGGGGTGCCGTGTAGTGGGGGAACCGGAAGTTACCAAAGCAGCCCCGACCTATTATGTAGATGAGGACGGTATTGTAATTGTTGGTCTCCGTGCACCAAGGACAAAAGGGGAATTTCGCATGCTAAAGACTAAGGTGGCGGAAATTTTAGAAGGAGGCGGGAGATTTTGCCGCCCGCGGGATCGTTCGTATCCAGTTTCAACTAATTTTGGACCGTGCTAGCGGGAAGGTCATGCGAGACTGTGTACACGGGGCACGCGTCAGCAGTTAATAACTGGTGTGAAGTCCACCCCAGAAACAATGACAATAACTCGGGATGATGCGCCGATAACTTGGACGTTCACACGGGCGCGGCCAATCGTACGGGTGTAGTGGCGCGTTCACAAAAAAGGGATCAAACGCTCAGCCTATGTATTTCTCATTTAAATAGATAATTTAGTGCAATTAGTTATTTACTTTAAACATAATGCATTGACGTGTTAGTGTAGAGGCGCACAAAAAGAAATGGATATTGTAGTCCGCTACTTAAAAGTGTTACCTCATATGATTACATAGCCTCCATTTCATAAATTGCGTACCCGTTGAATTCATATATGAATATTACATATATTACTTCATAATAGAACCTTAAATCATCCAAGACTAATGATTTTGAATGCAAGAGTAACAATGGTGCATGTACATGATAGCTACATTGGTTGTTTGAAGAAACATCACTGTAACTTTGGCATGCACAACTAAAAAGGTTTATTTAAATAGAACAAATGTGATATGTGAGTGTCCAATCTTTATAGCGTTGAATCGATATTGTACCTTTGGCCACGATACAAAGCAGATATTGATTTATGTTCAAGCGATGCACGTCCACGATCGCTAGATAGTGATACGTGAATGAATTGTGCAATCTCTCTCACACGCATACATATCTCATTTCCCTGTGGGCATCGGAATCACACATGCGCACTTCATGTATTTCTCTCCCTCCGTCAAGGTTAGAATTCGTCTTTCTACCCCGTCCTACCAGTCTCTCACACAGAAACACACACGCTCTCTCTATCGAACACGCCCACCCCTTTAATTCCACCCACCCACAGCCACTAATGTCTCAAAGTATAATAATGTCTCTCACACATATGCCTAAGGTTAACTCGAGTTCCGGAACCATATGATTACATACAATGGGATTCCAGCAGAGCACCTTTTGTTTTGAGATTTCGCTCTCTCTCTCTCTCTCTCTCTCCCCCACTCTCTCTCTCTCACACACATATGCGCGCGTGCGCGCGCGCGCGCACACACGTTGTTTCTCGCTTCATTTTTTTCGGCACTTGCATGCACACAATTTTGTTTATCTTCGTGATGCTTTAAGTATGCCTCGCACAAATGTTATCTACCTATCCCTTAATATAGCTAGATATGTGTCACACAAAGTCCTTCTCCCTACTAGCAAGATGCCCATGCGTTGCACCGAACATCAAGATGCATTTGTGTGAGTAGTTTATCTTGTGGGAGAAAAGGATGAACGAGGGAATGCCTTATTTGCAAATGCGGAGAGGGGTGTGGGTATCTTTTTGCAAAATTGCCATAGTTTCCTTCCTATCCATCGGATATAAATTGGATGGCCTATATTGCAGGATGGCAGGAACACCATCATCACCAACTCTGTTTTTTTATAAGAGTAGGGATATGTAAGTGTCACTGCCCGCCCCCCCCCGACACACACACACACACCCACACAACCACACACACACACTTCCCAACACCGAAGGAGTAGGGTGACACCTCGATCTTGATACTAATCTATCGACTGGCTTCTCTCTCAAACACACACACTACCCGACACCGAAGAAGTAGGGCGGCACCTCGATCTTGATAGTAATCTATCTACTCCTCTTTCAAACACACACACACACATACACACACACTCGCTAGTTGTGCCTCTGTGCCTACCGCGCACACTCTCGATACGTCTTTCTCTCCCTCCCCTCCCCCCACCCCAACAATGACAGCAGAAGGGTGACAACTCGATCTGATCGTAATCTGTCAATTGGTTTCTCTCTCGAACATTGTGTCTCTGTGCCTCGCTCAGTAGCCCCCTCGATCTGTAGACTTCTCATGCGCGCACAGCTGTAGTGACGATGACGCTGAACCCAGTGTGCCTCGTTTTTACCGGCCTCATGTGATAGTTTTCACCCTATTTTCTGTTAATTAACAAGGCAACCTTTTCTTTGTTACTACTAGTGAATCTAAAATCATTGGGGGCAGACATAAAATATATCACTTCAACCCAATTATCGCAGTAACTATTTTAAAAGAAACTAGCTAGATGCCCGTGCGTTGCACGGAACATCAAGATGCATTTGTATGAGTAGTTTATCTTGTGAGAGAAAAGGATGAACGAGGGAAGGCCGTATTTGCGAACGTGGAGAGGGGTGTGGGTATATTTTTGCAAAATTGCCATAGTTTTCTTCCTATCCGTTAGATATAAATCCGACGGCCTATATTGCCGGATGGCACGCACACCATCATCACCAACTCTGTTTTCTACTCCCTCCGTTCCTAAATATTTTTATTTTTAGAGATTTCAACAAGTGACTACATATGGAGCAAAATGAGTGAATCTACACTCTAAAATATGTCTACATACAGACCCGTATGTGGTAGTCCATTTGAAATATGAAAAAGACAAATATTTAGGAACGGATGGAGTATAAGAGTAGACATGGAGATATATCTCTAGCATGGTCTACAACAAAAATGTGCTGGACTGTTTAGCGCCGGATGCTCGCAACGCGATGACATGAGTTCGAATTCTGTCTTTAACTTTAGTTTTTTATATTATATATTACTTATTTAATACATACTTCTTTCGCTACTGTACTGACAGTGGAACCCACAGACTACTTAGAATACAAGATTAAGGATTGACTTGTTTCTTTTTAACTTTCTGTACGAAGCTGTAGCCACCCTACAAGTCATGTGTACACTGTACATGCAATTAACTCAAATGGATTAGATGTCACTCTATTATTTCAAGCATAAGAGCATCTCCAACGACAGCCGGCGAATTTCCTCCCGCTTCCTTCCGCGGAGGACGACATCAAACGCCAGCGACATACATTTTCAGAACTCTAACCAACTGGATGAAATTCGTGCAAACACGGACTGATTTCATATAAGCATGAAGGATTTCGTATAAAAAAGCCGGATCTTCATATAAACATGATGGATTTCATTACATTTACATGAACTAAGCGGTGCCAATCCGGCTCTCTTGGTATAATTAATACTCCCTCCGTCCGGAAATACTTGTCCTAGAAATGGATGTATCTAGACTTATTTTAGTTATAGATACATACAATTTATCCATTCTTAGAACAAAAATTTCCCGCCAGCTGGAGAGGGAGTACATAATCTAAATGGCCGCCCGCGGATCCCTTTGTCTTCCTCATGTCCGGCAGACAGTTTGCGGGGTCGACGAAGGTCCTCAGAAGAGACGAAGAAGCAAAGAAACCACCTGAATGCGCAGTCGTCGCCTTGGCAGTGGCCTTCATGGGACCCAAGTAGCGGCGGCCTCCCGTGTTCTACTTCTCCTCGATGATGGCGGCGGACACGGAGAAGCTGGCCACTGACTCGTTGCTCTCCATGCACCCGGCTTCTGTCTCTGCCTGCTTGGCGCTGCCGCAGGCACAGCAGGCGCACCCACAGACACGGAAGGCGCAGCACCGCAGACACTGGTGGCGCGGTACGATGCGGCAGAGATGACGCCCGTACCGGTGTGCTCGCCGCCGTGCCGGCGTGGAGCAACTCGCCACTTCTCATCGAGCTAAACTGGAGCGGCGAGTTGCTGAACCACGCGCCTGCTTGGGGCAGTAACTGGCTTCGTCGGGCCAAGCGAGGTTGGTGAAGCATCGAGCGGCCTCGCCCATATCCGGAGGGCTCGGCGGGCCACCCAGCCGGGTAATATGCCTGAGAACGGCTCCTCGGAAGCCATCGGAAGAGTGGAGAAAATGGTGAAGGAGGAGATGGGGGAGCGGCGGAGGGGTGAGATTCTTGCCCGCTGTCTGTCTGGCCTCGTGTAAATAGAAGGCGAATGGTAGGAGCTTGGCCGGCGTCTGGCCTTGTTTAAACTGAGGGTGGACGGGAGGAGCTCGGCCGGTGTTGCGTTTAATTCCGGCCCGCTGATGAACGGACGTGTGGCCGGAGTAGGTTTCTCGGTTTCCATGCGGGTTTAACGGAGGGGTTTGATGGAGGCGAGGAGGCGTGTTCAGCCAGGCGTGCAGCGGGCGGTGCAGTACTATTCGATTTGACAGCGGGCGGCGCAGTTCCCAATACGGCTTTAATGCAGACGAGGGAGGGAGTAGCGGTTCCCAAAGTGTTGAACAGCCAATGCATCCTCCTTCAATTAATGCATGAGGGAAGTAATGGGAGGAGGACCGGGAAAAGAGGCTGCACGATGTGAATGCAACGTAGTTTGCCCTCATATAAAGGCGCCCCTCCATTCCAATGCATCTGCCACATCGTACGCACCTAAACATTTGCCTAAGCACCTACACTAAGCGCAAAATAGCTCACTCCAGACCCATGGCGGTGATGCGCGCGAGCGGCCAGCGGCTGTGCCAGATGGTCCACGACATC
Organism: Triticum aestivum; assembly: GCF_018294505.1. Lineage (NCBI taxonomy): Eukaryota > Viridiplantae > Streptophyta > Magnoliopsida > Poales > Poaceae > Triticum > Triticum aestivum. Next base: position 52,969,938 of record NC_057814.1, on the reverse strand, counting down.
GGCCTGCGGCATGGCGCCGAGGATTGTCTCCAGACGGTGTTGGAGACCGGCTGGTGGATGGCCGCCGTCGACGCCAACTACGACTCTCAGTTGGACCAGATGATCGTTGCCACCACCAACAAGTTCACCGTCCTCAAGAAGCTCGCGGACGACATCGCCATACTCCTCCAGCCCGCGCGCCCGGGCTCCTCATTGCCTGCCACCCTAATTGGCCTCCATGGCCGGAACCTCTTGCAAGCACTAGTGGCCCTGCGACTGCTCGCCGACGCCACGAAGAATGTCCACCTGGAGGTCACGCTCACCGCGAGGCGCCTCGCCCTGCAAGAATTTGTCGACCTACACATCCATGTCTACGAGCAAATAGTGTACATAGGTATCTACAAGGCTAGTGACGACGCTACGACGTTGGCCTTCCTCAACCCGCTGGAAGCCTTGGATGCCTTTGCTGAGAAGCACCTCGACCTTGCCACAAAAGCCGCCGCTCCTTAGCCGCCAGTCGGTGGCCCGGCGCACTATGTGGAGGAGGAGGAGGAGGTCATACGTCGATGGATGCATCTTTCTTCCTGCCTTCTGTAACCACCACTGCGATCGCATCATCATCGTGGCCTTAATTCTTATTGTGTTGTTGCATTCTCGTTCTAGTCAATACCGACATGTGCGATCCCTTTGCTTAATTATATGCATCACTGTAACTAGTACTCCATCCGTCAATTTATAAGTTGTGCTTACCTTTTCCATCAACTTCGTGCAACGCGCGGGCATCTTGCTAGAAACACTAGAACATGTCGGACCGCGTGTGACCAAACCGACGATGCACCAACCTAGCTACTATGTACCCTGCTTATCTGGCGGAAATAGCCCCGCCCTAGCGTTTCCAATCGTTATTTCTATCTATCGATCGTGCCAAGGAGCAGAACCAAAATGTTACAATTTATACATGTTTCTCTACTCCTAGTCCTATAAAATACTCAGTTGGTGATGATGGTGTGTCTGCCATTCATCATTTCTGACCATTAGATCTGCATCTAACGACTGTGAGGTAAGTTGTGGCATTTTTGCAACAATAGCCCAGTTCTCTACTCCAATTTGCAGAAAACCCCTTATCATCTTGAAAGCAACCACATCTGTCGTGGAATTGTCACGGCAGATGTCCTCGTGAAAGGACTTAGTCGTGGAGCCATCGCAACTAGGAAGCTTAAAGGGGTTAAAGCGGGACAAAGGACACGAGGGTTATACTGGTTCGGCCCCTTACGGTGAAGGTAAAAGCCTACTCTAGTTAAGGTGGAATTACTAGGTTTCGATGACCAGGGAGCGAATCCGCTATGCCCGGCTACTGATTTGATGTTACCTCCCTTGAACCGCCGCTGGGTTGTCCCTTTATATACAGAGGTTAACGCCCAGCGGCTCTCAGAGTCCCGGCCGGCTCATAAACAGTGTCCGGCTCGGTCTCTTAACTATTCTTGCCTTACAATACAAGTCATGCCATTACAGCGGTTTGTCACTACGGGCCTTAAGTCGCCTATGGGCTTTAGGCCCTTTACTGAACCGCCATCTTCAAGCTTGATATTGGGCTTCATATGATGAATCACCATAACGTAACCCGGTCCCTCCTGGGCGGGTTACGCCAGTAGTTATATCCCCAACATTAGGACCCAGATTGATTTGAACTGGTTCATGTCAATCTTCAATACTTTAAGAAAAAACCTTCTGGCTTCTGTCTGTGCAAAAGTTATAACCCGCCGTGACGTCATCTTTTGGATTTTTGGTGACCCGCCATGACGTCATCTGCCATTAATGCACGTTTTGCCCAACGTATCTCAATGGATCCTTATCTTAATAACCGTCCCGAAAATCGAGGCGTCTCTATCATTGGATAATCATGTTTTCAGCCTCCTCGTTTTTCGCGCCCACTTACCAGTCTTCCCTTATAAATAAGCACGACCAGGTCTTTTTCTCATTCTCCCCCTTTCTATCGTCTTCCTCCTCTCGACGCCTCAGAGCCCGAACTCCGCCGCCGCCGTCGACCTTCGCGTCTGCACCAGTCAAGGCCGCTGCATCAACCTGTTTTGACCAGAGAACTGCGACGCACCTCCGCTGTTCAGCAGCTCCAGTAAGTATTCCTCTTCTCGAATGTCAGATCTGCATTAGGGTTTCCGTGTTCTTCCGTGTTCTTCGTAGTTCATGACGGTTTCTTCATAGTTCTTCCACCGTGGTCTCCTTTGATCCAAAAGTAGTTTAGAACTCATGCGGTAGTTGTTTTGCGTCCATTTTCAATACTAGAAGACCCCTTTTCTTGTAAAAAAACGTCATTAGAGCTCACGAACTCATCTGTACCAGTTTTTAGGTCTAGAATATTTTATTTTCTGAACGACCGTTTGATCCAAAATAACAGCTGCAACCTGTGAAACCTGTTTGTGCGATACTTAGGCAAAAACTGTATCCGTTAGCCATGGCGGCTCTTATCGCCGGCTTAAAGAGGCAATGCTCAATGAATAATCCTGATCACTCATAGTGGATTTAAATAACTTAATTGCTTATGATGCCCATGGCGGCTTAAACAATCTGACACAATTAGCCATATATCATTAGGCCCCTTCATAAGCCGCCATCTTGAATATGAATTGAAATATTTTCTCTGGCTTAAATTTGAGCCGGAAATTTTTACTTTGTCATAGGCTTCCATCTTCATAATGCCGCCCAAGGCTCCCAAAGCACCCGTCACATGCAATTGGGTTAGATCCACCGTCACTGATAGCATCTTAAACGATTTTGTGAAGACCGGTTATCTGCCGAAGAAAGAGGTCATGTCCTATCGTGCTCCTGATCCGTCAAAAGAAAAGCCTCAACCCAAGGATGGGGAAGTTGTCATTTTTACTGATCACATGAACCGGGGTTTTGCTCCACCCGGCTCAAAATTTTTCAGAGACGTCTTGCACTTTTTGGACCTGCGACCTCAAGACATCGGACCCAATTCCGTGTCAAACATCTGCAATTTCCAAGTGTTCTGTGAGGTGTACCTTGGAGAAGAACCCAGCTTACTACTCTTTAGAGAGCTATTTTATCTGAACCGTCAAAACGAATGTGCCCATGGGCCCAGCTTGGAACTTGGCGGAATCTCAATCCAGCGACGGAGAGACTGTCTCTTCCCTTATGCCGAGCCGCCAAGTCACCCTAAAGATTGGAACCAGACATGGTTCTACTGTCAAGACACTTCTCCGGCTAATGAGAACCCTCTGCCCGGCTTTCGCGCCCTGCGCCTGGAGTCAACTCACCCCTTACCAGACAAATTATCTCCGGCTGAACGTCAAACACTTGCCCTCACCATAAACAAGATCAAAGCTCTTCTAGGGAACGGCCTAAACGGCATTGACTTGGTCCGGGTTTGGATTGCTTGGCGGGTGATTCCTTTGAGCCGCCGCCCCGGCTTGATGTGCGATTACACGGGCCAGAAGACTGATCCTCTACGGCACAGCCCCGACGACTTACCTGAGGATGTTATCGACGATATGACCAAGTCTCTTCTAAACGAGAGCCTGTTAGATTGCGGGAAAGCAGGCTTAAGCCCTTTCTGCAAGGCTAACCCAGCTCTAGCGGTAAACCATTAAGTTGAGCATCTTACTTTCCACTTTGACAATTTCGTCTTTATTCAAAACTCTTGCTATATTTTACAGGCTGCTGATAAATTCTGGAAGGTCAAGTATGACCATGAGGCTGCAAAGAAAGCCAGAAAAACTAAGAAAGCCGCCAGGAAAGCCGCTGCCCGTAAGAAGGGGAATAAACCTAGCGCCTCGGATATGCTTCATCTGGACAATACCTCCGAGTCAGAGGTAGCTCTTGACTCTTTAGGCTCCTTTTTTAACCATTTTACTGACACTGATTATCAGCAGGAGGACACAGGAGCGAGTCATGCAGTAATTGAAGAGGTAACTATAATTTCCTCCGACTCCGAGCCTTTGCCGAGACAGAAAGTCCGAAGGGTAACCCGGAAAGTAAGATTTTAACATCCTTTAGCTTATCAAGATCCTCAATTTCTTTTGAAGCGACAGATTCACGAGAGTCGGAGGCAGACCCGGACTAGTAAAGATGCGGACCTCTCCTCCGGCTTACCCGATGTAACAAGGAAACGCCGGACTGAGGTTATCTCCAATTTATATTCTTTGTACCCTTTGGCGGGTTTCACTCGTCAACCACTCAATTATTCTGACTCAAACTACCAGGGAACTTCACCTTCCTCCGGCGAATCAATGCAGTCCAGCATGCCGGCTTTCAAAACCGCTCCAGGGTAATGATAATCTGTTTATCTTGTGCTTATCTTACTCATGTTTTTGTACTAACCTTTTAATTTTCAGTGTACAAGTAAAACCCAGCAAGAGGGCGAAGAGAAGTAAGCCGGCCGAAGAACCGATCTTAGCTGAACCGGAACTCAGAACGGCTGCTCCTGATGCTTCCGCTCATGATCCGCGGGCCGCACCAACCCATGATGCTCCAACTCCCGCCACTGATCCGTCTGTCGAACAAGTTATGGAAGGTTCTGAGAACCTGGAGATCCCTAGCCCGGCCAAGGCGGATGATCCGGACGTTGAAATCACCCGGACTGACTTTGTTGAGCCGGGGAGACCTACCGTGCTGGCTATGTGCTCCGCCAAGGAAGAACATCTGGAACGCTGCAAAGCCAAGCTGGACATCACTGATGATGCTCATCTGAGTATTGGGACATTGTCTCTGGTTATGTATACCAAGTGCACAACAGCCGGGATCTGGAAATTGATATGGTGAAACAATATACCAAAAATCTGAGGTATAACTCTCGTTGCTTATTCCTTAGTTATCCTTACTATGCCAGCCCCAAGTCTATTACTTATGATGAAATATGTTGTAGACTTAACACCAGCTTAGTAATCACTGCAAGAAAACCGGCTTATCCGGTAGCACCCAAGGGCCGGTTTAGACAGCATATTTGAACCGGTCCTCACCGTGTTTTAACCAAGTACTTGAACAACAATATGCATTAGCCCCCAAGTGCCAAGTACTTTTGCCTGCAAAGTGCTTGGGACTTATTTCCATGAACCGCCACTGTAAATAGAGTTCTTCAGCATACATTAGCCCCCAAGTGCCAAGTATCTTTGCTTGCAAAGTGCTTGTGACTTAATGTTGCATTATGATAACCCTAACTGTAACCCGGAATTTATACAGGCCGCCATCAATCAATTTGAATCGGAGATCTCTGAACTGAAGACTCGCCTGAAAACTCAAGAGAGTGAGACCCAAAAGGCCAATTCCAAGTTTGAATTTAGTGTATCCGAACAAGAAAACTTAAAAAGAAGTTTGAAACCGAGAGAAACGCCTGGGCTGATGAAAAGGTTGTTTTGCTCCACCGGGCTGAACAAGCGGAGGCCACTCTTGCAGAAACAACCGCCGAGTTATCCGGCTTAAAATGCCATATATCTCAGATGGTCTCAACAATCTTTGGTAAGTTACTCTGTAAGTGTTAGCTAGCTTAAATCTTTTTAAACAAGCATCTCAATTGTCATCAGCTCACCTGACCTTGTAATGCAGGCCCCAGGAGTTCCAATCTCAACCAAAGCATGCTGACAAAGCTGAAGGCCGTTTATACCCTGGTGGAACAACTCTACACCGGGTCACAACGTGCCTTAGCCGTCGTGGCTCTGTCAAATGAAGTTCCCACTCATCTATCGGATGTGCTAAGACGGCTTGCCGTGCTACCTCAACGATTCCAGGAATTGAGACGAGCTTCTGCAAGAGCCGGAGCCATAGCCGCTTTAAGCCGGGCCAAGGCGTGGCTACCGGAGCTAGACCCGGCCGACATCGCCCTTGGGTATCCCAGTTTGAAGGAGGACGGCACCCCATTTAACCAGAAGGATTTCGCCGCTTGCGTAAAGGACATACGCCCTATGGCCACTCTGATCGGTAATGACACGGATCTTACCAAATACCAACCGGGTTATGACGGCGAGAATCAGAGAATTCCAACACCACATTATGAAGCAATCAGCCTGATCCCTCCAACTCGTAAGCATACCTTCGCCCCTGAAGTTGATCCGGCCGGGTTAATTGATGATGAAGCTGAATTTGAAGCCTTGAGTCGCATTGACTGGAAATCATCAACCTTCCAGGATAGGGAAACAACCGGAGGAGCGGAAAGGGATGAACCGGAAGCCTCAGGCCCAAAACACCTTTAATCCTTCAAGCGGCTCATGTTTACGTTTATGTGGCGCTCAGCACTTCTTAAGCCGCCCTCTTCTATTCCCCCGGGTTATGCTTGATCCTCTGCTTTCCTTACGTTTAAAGAGCCGCTTGAAATTTTCCTGCATATAAAACAAATCACAAGTTCCTTGGCGGCTGTGATCTTTCGATTACACTGCCGGTTTATGTGACCCAAAAAATGAGGGTGAGAACCCAACTCTGTAATATGATGTTTATTATGTGCGATCAACTTTATTGATCAAGGTTAAGCCGGTGGAATAGAAACCACCCTTGAACACTTTAGACATGATCAAAAGAACTTCAAATAAAATCCAAAAAATTGTTTGCAAAAAGAGACTTCAAAAATTTGGAGGCTCCTGATTCGAATACGACTAGAAAACTGTCCCAAAGGGGTTAAGCTAAGATTCGAATACGATCATATAGCCCCCAGTGGCTTTGGCGTTGTCGATCAAGAGGGTACCGACAGCTATGTCCTCTTTGGTTCGAATACGACCTATGTTTGAACAGGAAGCCCCCAAATGACCTTGAGAGTTGTTTAACGACGCTGATTCGAATACGATCCACGTCGGTTCCCAAAGGGGGTTGAGCTATGATTCAAATATGATCAAGAAGCTCCCCAGTGAGCTCGGCAGTGTGCCGATCAAAAGGGTATCGACAACTATGTTCTCTTTGGTTCGAATACGACCTATGTTTGAACAGGAAGCCCCCAAGTGATCATAATATTAACGGTTAGATTCTAACACGATCATACGCCGGATCAGCCCCCAAGCGATCATGTGAGGTCACAATGAAAATAACAATGACACATTTACCTTTGGGGGGAAAAAGGACAGAGGTCCTACCTTATTATTTATCATAATATATACATGGTTACAGAAATATGTACATTATGAGAGCCGGTGGCTCAAGTGTAATAAGGCCGAAGATGAGCGATATTCCACGGCCGGCGGGTCTCCTCCTCCGACTTACGTGAATCTTTGTGTTCTCGAACATCGATGAGGTAGTATGACCCGTTGTGCAAGTTCTTGCTGACCACAAAGGGCCCTTCCCAAGGTGGGGATAACTTGTGTGTATCTGTTTGATCCTGGATGAGCCGGAGCACCAAGTCACCTTCCTGAAAGGTTCTGGACTTAACCCGGTGGCTATGATAGCGGCGCAGGTCTTGTTGGTAAATCGCCGAGCGAGCTGCTGCTACGTCACGCTGTTCGTCCAACAAGTCAAGAGCATCCTGACGTGCTTGTTCATTGTCCGCCTCAACATAAGCCGCCACACGAGGCGAGTCATGACGGATGTCGCTAGGGAGACCCGCCTCGGCTCCGTAAACCATGAAGAAAGGCGTGTAACCTGTAGACCTATTAGGAGTAGTATTGATGCTCCATATCACAGAGGGTAATTCCTCCACCCAACAACCCGGCGTCCGCTGCAGAGGGACCAAAAGCCGGGGCTTGATGCCTTTCAAGATTTCCTGATTGGCTCTCTCAGCTTGGCCTTTGAATTGGGGGTGAGCCACCGATGAAACATCAAGCCGAATATGCTCCCGTTGACAAAATTCTTCCATGGCTCCTTTAGACAGATTGGTACCATTGTCAGTTATAATGCTGTGTGGAAAACCAAAGCGAAATATCACCTTTTTAATGAACTGAACCGCCGTGGCTGCATCACACTTACTAACTGGCTCTGCCTCAACCCACTTTGTGAACTTGTCAACCGCCACAAGAGGTGGGTCTTCTTATCCTTGGACCTTTTGAAAGGCCCAACCATATCAAGCCCCCGACTGCAAACGGCCAAGTGATTGGAATCATCCTCAACTCTTGAGCCGGCACGTGAGCCCGTCTTGAGAACTTCTGACAACCGTCACATTTACTGACTAAGTCCTCTGCATCAGCATGAGCCGTCAGCCAATAAAAACCATGACGAAAAGCTTTGGCCACAAGGGATTTTGAGCCGGCATGATGGCCACAATCCCCTCATGAATCTCACGTAAAATTTCTTGACCTTCCTTAGGGGAAACACAACGCTGAAAAGCCCCAGTGACACTGCGATGATGCAACTCGCCATTGGCAATTATCATTGACTTAGACCGCCGGGTTATTTGTCTGGCCAAAGTTTCATCCTCAGGCAATTTTCCCCGGGTCATGTAAGCCAAGTATGGCACTGTCCAATCTAGGATGACGTGAAGAGCCGCCACCAACTGTGCTTCTGGGTCAGGAACAGCCAAGTCTTCCTCTGTAGGTAACTTGACAGAAGGGTTATGTAGAATATCCAAGAAAGTATTAGGCGGCACCGGCTTTCGCTGAGAGCCCAGCCGGCTTAAGGCATCAGCCGCCTCGTTCTTTCTGCGGTCAATGTGCTCCACTTAGTAACCCTGAAAATGCCCAGCAATGGCATCAACTTCACGGCGATAAGCTGCCATGAGGGGGTCCTTAGAGTCCCACTTGCTTGATACTTGTTGAGCCACCAAATCTGATTCACCAAAGCACCTGATCCGGCTTAAGCTCATCTCCTTAGCCATCCGAAGACCATGGAGCAAGGCCTCGTACTCAGCTGCATTGTTAGTACAGGGAAACATCAACCGTAACACATATTGAAAATTTTCACCTCGAGGGGAAGCTAACACGACTCCAGCCCCCGAGCCCTCTAATTGCCTGGATCCGTCGAAGTGAATAGTCCAGTATGTGTTATCTGGTTTCTCTTCAGGCATCTGCAGCTCTGTCCAATCGTTGATGAAATCTACGAATGCTTGAGATTTGATAGCAGTACGTGGCACATACTTTAGACCATGAGGCCCAAGTTCAATGGCCCATTTCGCGACTCTTCCTGTGGCTTCTCTGTTTTGGATGATATCTCCTAAAGGAGCAGAACTAACCACAGTGATAGGGTGGCCCTGGAAATATTGCTTAAGCTTCCGGCTTGCCATGAATACCCCATAAACAAGCTTCTGCCAATGTGGATACCGTTGCTTGGACTCAATAAGTACTTCGCTGATGTAGTAAACTGGCCGCTGAACCGGATGTTCCTTACCCACCTCCTTGCGCTCCACCACGATGGCCACACTGACGGCTCGTGTGTTAGCGGCTACATACAATAATAAGGGCTCCTTATCAACAGGAGCAGCAAGAACTGGCGGTTCAGCTAACTGTTTTTTCAAATCCTCAAAGGCGGCATTGGCATCATCACTCCAGACAAAGTCATCTGTGTTCTTCATCATGTGATACAGCGGTATGGCCTTTTCGCCCAACCAGCTTATAAACTGACTTAAAGCAGCGATCCGACCCGCCAGACGCTGGACGTCATTTATACACGCCGGCTTAGCCAGAGAGGTGATTGCCTTGATCTTCTCCGGGTTAGCTTCAATGCCTCTATGAGAAACCAGAAAACCCAAGAGCTTGCCTAGAGGAACACCAAAAGCACACTTGGCCGGGTTAAGCATCATCTTGTAGACCCGGAGATTACCAAAGGTCTCCCTCAGATCGTCTATCAAGGTCTCCTTCTCTCTGGATTTTACCACAATATCATCCACATAGGCATGAACGTTGCGCCCAATCTGATTATGAAGACAATTCTGTATGCACCGCTGGTAAGTCGCCTGGGCGCTCTTGAGCCCAAAAGGCATAGACACATAACAGAAGGCTCCAAAAGGAGTAATGAACGCCGTCTTCTCTTGGTCCTTAACTGCCATTTTGATCTGATGGTAACCAGAGTAAGCATCCAAAAAACTCAAACGCTCACAACCCGCCGTAGCATCAATAATTTGATCAATACGAGGGAGAGGAAAAGGATCATCCGGACAAGCCTTGTTTAAATCCGTATAATCCACACACATACGCCAGGTGCCGTTCTTCTTGAGCACGAGCACCGGGTTAGCTAGCCATTCTAGATGAAAGACTTCGTCGATGAACCCAGCCGCCAAGAGCCGGGCTACTTCCTCACCAATGGCTTCCGCCTCTCCTCGTTAAACCACCGGAGAAATTGCTTAACTGGCTTAAATTTTGGATCAATATTAAGAGTGTTCTCAATGAGTTCTCTCGATACACCCGGCATGTCAGAAGGTTTCCATGCAAAGATGTCCCGGTTCTCACGGATGAACTCGATGAGCGCGCTTTCCTATTTAGGATCCAGATTGGCACTGATGCTGAACTGCTTAGATGAGTCGCCTGGAACAAAGTCAATAAGCTTAGTCTCATCGGCCGACTTAAATTTCATTACCGGCTCATGCTCCGTGGTCGGCTTTTTCAAAGATGTCATGTCTACCGGGTCAACATTATCCTTGTAAAACTTTAATTCCTCCGTCGCACAAACAGATTCGGCGGAAGCAGTGTCACCTTCCTCGCACTCTAAAGCTATCTTTCGGCTGCCATGAACCGTAATGGTCCCGTTGTGACCCGGCATCTTGAGCTGCAAATATACGTAACACGGCCGTGCTATGAATTTGGCGTAAGCCGGCCGCCCAAATAGAGCATGGTACGGGCTTCTGATCTTGACCACCTCAAAAGTCAGTTTTTCCGCCCTGGAGTTGTACTCATCTCCAAAGGCTACTTCCAGCTTGATCTTACCAACTGGATATGCCGACTTACCGGGCACCATGCCATGGAAAACAGTATTGGACTGGTTGAGGTTTTTATCAGTTAATCCCATACGACGGAAGGTCTCATAATAGAGGATGTTGATGCTACTACCTCCGTCCATGAGTACCTTAGTGAATTTATACCCACCAACCTGAGGAGCCACCACCAAGGCCAGGTGACCCGGATTATCAACCCGGGGAGGGTGATCTTCCCTACTCCATACAATCGGCTGCTCAGACCATCGCAAGTAACATGGAATTGCCGGCTCAACAACGTTCACAACCCTCTTATGAAGCTTCTGGTCTCGCTTGCACAAACTGATAGTAAACACATGATACTGTCCACTATTGAGCTGCTTTGGATGGGTCTGGTATCCCCCCTACTGCTGCTGCTGATTACCCTGGCCAGATTGCTGGTTAAAACCACCTTGATTACCTTGAGAATTCTGAAAATTGGAATTTGAACCAACGCCCGGGCCATGAAAGCCACCGCCACCTGAGCCGCCGCCCTGCCCATTGTTACCGTCGAACATGTTGGAATTCTTGAAAGCTTTCATGATCGCGCAGTCTTTCCATAGATGAGTGGCCGGCTTCTCCCTAGAGCCATGCCTTGGACATGGCTCATTTAACAATTGCTCAAGCGTCGGGCCTGACCCGCCAGACCGGGGAGGTGGTATCCCCTTACGTCGGTGATTGTTACCCTGCGCGTTGGTGTTAGCCACAAACTCCATACTATCATCAGCCTTACGTCTATTACCTCCTTGACTCGCTGGGTTATGCTGAGGGCCCTTGCCGTTGCCATTCTTCTTTCCCTTCCCTGTCTTTTCATCATCAGACGCGGGATCCTTGGTACTATCAGAGTCAGCGTACTTGACCAGAGTCGCCATCAGCGTACCCATATCGTTGCAATCGCGCTTGAGCCGCCCGAGCTTCATCTTCAGGGGCGCAAAACGACAATTTTGCTCCAACATTAAGACTGCAGAGCCGGCATCCATCTTATCAGACGAATGTATTATTTCCTTGACCCGGCGTACCCAATGGGTTGTAGACTCGCCTTCTTGCTGCTTGCAGCTAGTCAAATCCACAATTGACATAGATTGCTTACATGTATCTTTGAAGTTTTGGATGAACCGGGCTTTCAGCTCTGCCCATGACCCGATGAAATTAGGTGGCAGTCCCTTCAACCAAGTGCGGGCAGTCCCATCCAACATCATGGTGAAGTATTTGGCCATCGCCGCTTCACTGACCTCCAGCAACTCCATAGCCATCTCGTAGCTTTCAATCCATGCTCCGGGCTGTAAATCAGCCGTGTAATTAGGTACCTTCCTAGGTCCTTTGAAATCTTTGGGCAGACGTTTATTACGGAGAGCCGGCACTAGACAAGGGACACAGCCGGTCCTCGTAGCTATGCTTGCCTCGATAGAAGCCGCCGGGTAAACCGGAAAGGGCTGGTAAGCTGTCAGCTGAGCCGCCTGCTCAGCCTCTTGACGTGCTCTGTCTTGATCTACCGCGTTAAAGGCTCCATGATGCGCCGGGGCATGCCCACCTGACAAGTCACGGCACCGTATGTTGCTTGAACCGGCCGCCGAAACCATGTGTCTGCTATAACTCGGGCTCCGGTTTGGACGAGGGGTTGAATGAATCCTGTCCCGACTATATGAATATGCCTCCTCTTGTGCCAAAGCCGTCTGAAGAAGCTCTCTGACCTTGCGGGTTTCGACCGCCGTTGGAGAATCGCCCTTGACCGGGAGAGCCGCCAGTCGTGCCGCTGCAGCGATCATGTTTTCCAATGGGTTAGAGTAATGACCCTGTGGTATTGGTATGTATCGAGGTGGGGCAGTATTCACATGGGGAGGCCCCATCACTAGTGGCTGAACCAACGTTCCAACCCCGGGTGCCGTGATCCGGTTCATCTCTGGCGGGTTACTAGGCCCTGCACCGGGCGTGTTGAAGAGGTTTCGAGGATCATAAACTGGAGGGAGCCGAGATTGAGCCTTTTGATGCCTCCTTCTCATGACCTCATTGGATGCATTCTGATCCATTGTGAGCCGGAAAGTCTGGGCGTCCAGAGCCGCCCGTTCTGCGGCCATCCTGATTCCTTCCGCTGCCAGATCTTCCTTGGCTTGCGCTATATCCAGCTTTAACTGTGCCACTTCTGCATCATGTTGAGCTTGATCCGCTGGGACAACCGTGGCAGTTAACAGGGCAGTCATCTTATCCGTGAGATCCATCAGCACCTGCGCCGGCGAGTGCACAGGGCCTCCTGCCCCAGCGGCGGAGTTTTGAACAGGTTGCGTGCCGGCCATGAAGATTCCAACCTGGCTTGGCGGCTCAAAGGGGTCCGGAATACTGTCGCCATCGGAACAACCCCCGAGCCTGCCGTCTTGAAGTTGATACAACGAGTCCGTCTCACCTGTGGACGATTCACCATCAGAGCAGACAGCTGTCTCATCGCCAGATCTAGATCCTTCAGAGAGTCCTCCGTGGATGCATCCCACGAAAGCATGCTTCAAGGTAGGCATAGTCCGGGCGGGTCTCGCACGCTGAGCCGTCTCGATGAGGTCGGTGCAGATGTCCGGCTCAGGGCCCGGCTCACCAATCTTGCCACTGAAAATGTGGATTCCGCCAAAGGGGACCCGGTACCCGTACTTGATTGAGTCGGCGTCGGGGCCCCAGCCTGCGTTGTCGATGTAGAGCTTGCCGCGACGACTCTTGGTCATCCGGCCCACAGCGTATCCCTTGAGCCCTTCGAAGCTGCCCTTCAAGAACTCATATCCACCGTGCGCTGGCCCCACGGTGGGCGCCAGCTGTCGTGGAATTGTCACGGCAGATGTCCTCGTGAAAGGACTTAGTCGTGGAGCCATCGCAACTAGGAAGCTTAAAGGGGTTAAAGCGGGACAAAGGACACGAGGGTTATACTGGTTCGGCCCCTTACGGTGAAGGTAAAAGCCTACTCCAGTTAAGGTGGAATTACTAGGGTTTCGATGACCAGGGAGCGAATCCGCTATGCCTGGCTACCGATTTGATGTTACCTCCCTTGAACCACCGCTGGGTTGTCCCTTTATATACAGAGGTTAACGCCCAGCGGCTCTCAGAGTCCCGACCGGCTCATAAACAGTGTCCGGCTCGGTCTCTTAACTATTCTTGCCTTTCAATACAAGTCATGCCATTACGGTGGTTTATCACTACAGGCCTTAAGTCGCCTATGGGCTTTAGGCCCTTGACTGAACCGCCATCTTCAAGCTTGATATAGGGCTTCATATGATGAATCGCCATAACGTAACCCGGCCCCTCCTGGGCGGGTTACACCAGTAGTTATATCCCCATGCATGAAGAGGGGTGTTGAGTTGAGCATGCATGAAGAGGGAACAACTATGCTGAGACGAGAACGCAACCAAACACACTTGTGGCACGCCTAAGCTTAGGCGTGGCAACCTTAGGCTGGAAACCAAACATCTATACCCCTATATAGTGTGTGAACATAATTGGTTTGATGCCAACAATTGGCATTGCCAATATTTGGCAAGCCAACATTTGGCAAAATCAAAATTTGCCAAATGTTGGCAACTTTTTGTGAGGTTGAGAAGAAAAGTTGGTAGCCAACCAATCACTAGCCAACATTTGGCATTTGCCAAATATTGGCATGCCATCTTTTGGCATCAAACCAATCATGCTCTAACTTTGAAAGTTGGTCGTTGGATGAAGCCAATCCGACGGTACAAAGATGGCAAATCCGAGCACTACTTGCCGTTGGATATCATCTACATTCCACCAGATTTTGCCACATGTAGAATCTAGAAGACTCCACATGTAGAAGCATAATGCACAAACCACCAGAATCTCATGCGTGCAATGCACGTGTACCTTACTAGTAGTTGGTAGTAGTAAGAAACAAATTCCGGGTTCGACACGAGCTCGTACTGCGGGAGCACTGTCGGTGTCAAAACCGGCGGATCTCGGGTAGGGGTCCCGAACTGTGCGTCTAGCATCGATGGTTACAGGAGACAGGGGACACGATGTTTACCCAGGTTCGGGCCCTCTCTATGGAGGTAATACCCTACTTCCTGCTTGATTGATCTTGATGAATATGAGTGTTACAAGAGTTGATCTACCATGAGATCGTAATGGCTAAACCCTAGAAGTCTAGCCTGTATGACTATGGTAATGAGTATATCCTTTCCGGACTACACCCTTCGGTTTATATAGACACCGGGGGATCTAGGGTTACATAGAGTCGGTTACATAGGAAGGAATCTTCATAGTTGATCGCCAAGCTTGCCTTCCACGCCAAGGAGAGTCCAATCCGGACACGGGTAGAGTCTTCGGCCTTCATGTCTTCACAGCCCACCAGTCCGGCCCATGGATAACAGGCCGGATGCCCGAGGACCCCTTAGTCCAGGACTCCCTCAGTAGCCCCTGAACCCGGCGCGCAGATTGTCTTCGGCATTGCAAGGCGGGTTCCCCTTTCCGAACTCCAAGATAGTCTTCAGATGTAATGATTGTATCCGGACCTGTATACACAATTGCAGAGGATATAATATTTCACGAGTCCAATCAGCTGACAACTTTTTGGTTATATGACATCACGCCTACTCGGTCATTATTTTCGAACCGTTAGCTAGCCCGTCGCCCCACGTCTCAAGACGTGGTTTTATTGGCATGTCTTACCCAAGCGGAGATCGTGTCTTCCCTTTTTTAAGGGATTCTTATTAGCCCAGACGTGGGTAACCAACCGTCGCGTGGGCACAACTCCTAGGGAATAAGTAAGTTTTGAGGCCCAGGAGGAGACGTTCGATATTCGTGGCCTTTATATAGGGGTAGAGACCCGTCTTTTTCTTTCACGCTTGCTTCCTCCTCAACCCTTGCTACCTCGAGTTCCAACACCCAGGTTTCAATTGCCACAAACTCCAATCATGTCCGGATCCAGCCGTCAAGGCCGGTGGGTTTCTTCTTCTGTCATGGAGGGAGATATTGCAAAGCTTCGGGCGACGAGGTATCTGACCGCAGAAATCCATCACCGGCTTCCTGCCGAGGGGCAGGTTATTCCCACCCCCAGATCCGGCGAGAGGGTCGTGTTAGTGTCCCACTTCCTCCGCGGGTTAGGGTTTGCACTTAACCCCTTCGTCCGAGGGCTCATGTTCTATTACGGGCTAGATTTTCACGATCTGGCCCCGGACTCTATTCTTCTTATCCCGACGTTTATCGTCACGTGCGAAGCCTTCCTCCAAACTCCTCCGCACTTCGGCTTGTGGCTCAAGACCTTCGATGTGAAGCCGGAAGTGATAGAGGGGGAGCAAGATGAGTGCGGTGGTGCTACAGTGAGCAAGCTTGCCAGTGCTGTTTGGCTGAAAGGATCCGTTGCCAAATCTTCTGATTTATGGCAGCAGGGGTGGTTCTATATCACCGAGCCCCGCGGCTCCAAGTGGGCAGCTGCGCCTGCATTTCGATCCAGCCCCCCAATTCAGCTTGCATCATGGATCAATAAGGGGTTGGACTGGGGATCAACGGACGAGGTGCGAACTCTGCAATGTCGCATCCGAAGCCTCATTGAGAGGGACATCAATATCGTCAACGTTGTTCAAGTAATGCTAGTCCATCGGATCCTGGCGTGCCAGCGACGGCCTCTCCGCCTGTGGGAGTTCAATCCAGAAGGGCCGCTGACTCTTCAGCACTTCTTCGGCACTACGCACGAAGGAATGTGGAGATTATTCTTCGGGAAATGAAGGTAATGGCCGGACACCACCGAAGATGTCGGCCTAGACTGTAATCATCCGGATACCCCGATAAGTACCCGTTTGCCGAATACCTCATAATCAGATACCCAGTGGCAAAATATTGACCGAATCATCCCTTTTCAGGGCTGGATGAAGAAGGTGGAACGAATTAGGTGTCCGGTTCCCCTTCCCGAAGACTCAGCTAATCCCGTGCTAACAAGGATGCTGGCCTCGGCACCGTATCAGGCGCTGGCAAGGGAGGGCAAAGAGGAGAGCGAAAAGACCCGGGATGACCTTTGCTCCGGAAGTAAGTCGGATACTGAGTCCGGAGAAATCGACCTTTCCTCGCCTAAAGATAGAGGCGAAAGAGGAGCCAGCATCCCTTCTCCGAGTAGGAGGAAAAGGGCCACCTCCGAAAGTTGGGAGGGGCGATCCCCCAAAAGGGGCAAGATGCCACCGTTGAGCGGCTTGGGTTTGGAAAGCGACGCCGTTGAACAGCTCCGACAAGGGGACAAGCCCTCGGCCAAACCATAAGTGAATCCGGAATACTTTGATAGCGTCCCGGTCCTTTGCCTTTACCGAAGATATACGTAACGCGTCCGTGTATTTTTACAGGTCGACGTAGAGTGTTTCTGGGCAATCCTCTTCTTCGGGAGGTCTCCTCCCAGAGATGATGGAGAGCGAGACGCCTCCCCCAACCTCCTCACCCAATAAGGCAGACGACTCTGATGTGTCGTCGCGGAGGGTTCTTCTAGATCAACAAGTTATGCAGGGGATAAAAGAGGCAGTACCCGAAGGTGGATCTCCGACCGTCCGAGATTCTGGAGCGGATAATAAAGGCCCCGGACTGTCTGGCTCGCAGCCGACGGTGATTCTGGAGATGGGTGGACAGATTCCTTCAAAGGATGGTGGTGCTCCTAGAGCGGCTTCCGAGGACCCGGAGGCTCCGGATATATTGCGGGACATGTTGCCAAAAGCATCTGTCTCGGGAGAGCAACGTACCTTGATGGGTACCGTGGTTGAGAAGATTTTTTCTGCGAAGAGCGGATTGAATGAAGATTTCATGAGCCTGCTAAAAGGCTTCGAGGTTTGTGATATAATATTTTCAGCTATGTTTTATTTGCAAAGAAGCACCTATGTATAGGTAGTAGCCCCTGAGACTCGGGTTGGCTTCCACTGGGAAGCGAATCGGAGGATAAATTTTTTATTCAAGGACTTAATCTGATGAACTTGAACACAGGCTGCTTCCCCGTGGCTACTTCCGGACTATGGATATTGCCGAACTCCAGCGGAAGCTTGATGTAGCAGGGGATGACCTTGCATTAATCAACATGCGTCTTGACGAGTCGCAAGGTATGTATTTGGGGCAATCCCCATACCTTTTGCGGTATAAGCATGATGCTAAGATTTATATGCTGGAATATGCGTGGCTGCAGATGGTGCTGCCGCCGTTGAAGTACTTCGAGCGGAGCTGGCCCGAGCCAAGGAGCAGGCCTGATGTAGTAATGCGGCTGCCGAAAAGGCATCGGCTGAGTTAAAAGCCGAACAAGCTGCACGGTGCCAGGAAGAGGAGAAGATATCCACGATGGCGCTTGAACTGGAAAATGCTACTAGCCGCTGTGAATTTCTGGAGAAGGAGAATGAAGCCAAAACGGTTGAACTGAACAAGGCCTTACAAGAGGCGAGAGAGGCGCGGTCGGAATCCAGAGCAGCCTGTGAGGAGATCCGGCAAGCTGGGGAGATTGCGGCTGGGAAACCCTTTCTGCTACAGACTAAGTTCGGCGATCCGAACTATGTTCAGCTTGACCGAGTGTGGAGTTCTCCGGGCGAGTTTCTAGACTTGCCGAAGAGTTCTTCTGATGCGGCGCAGTATTATCAAGCGCGAGAGGGGTACGCAACGGAGAAGCTTTTTTGGTCACAGTTTGGCGCATCAAAGCGCCCTCTGTTGCTGAATGAGCAGATGTCTCAATGGGCCGAGCTTCATCGGATATCCAGCGCTGCCATGAAGAACGTCATAATCCAGTTGTGGCCAACCGAGCCTGTTCCGAATAGCTACTTTGGTTTAGTGCAAAGGCTTGTTGACGCGGTGCTGCGTATCGACACTGTGAAGCGATCGGCGTGTATTGAGGGTGCACGGATGGCTTTTGCCCGAGTCAAGACATTCTGGGGGAAGATGAAGGCCATCGATGTTGTGGCGAAGAGTCCACCCAAGGGCAAGGACAGTCAACCGGAGCATTATTTTGAAGACGTCCTGGAGGCTGCCCGCTTGATAGAGGGCCAGTGCTCGAAAAACATAATGTTTCGAGTGAGGTGTATGAGAATTGTAAAAGACCATTTTATAGTTGATCTATTTTATGTTTTGCTTGAAAGCTTGAATTCCTCCTGTGCGGCCGTTTTAATATAATCTAAAAGTTTTCCAGTCGTCGGCTTCAACCCGCTCGTAGGAAGTACGGGGGTGTTCGAAAAAGCATTTAATCACTCTTTATCCAACGTCTTGGTCCATGAAGGAGGTGATAATGCGGCGAACCAGGCAATCAGACTATAGGGCGTTAACACTTTCACTTAGCCATAGGAGTTTTATGGTGGGGCTACGACATAGCCCCTGGTATGTATGTGGCGTATGGTGCCTTACATATTTGATCTGAAAAAGATCCCTCGTGTGACACGGAGAATCGCTAAAGATTCCAATAAGTCGTCAAGTGGTTGACCAGCTCTCGCCGCATCATGACAGTCAGTTTTCGGCTTTCTCTACTAAGGTGTCATCCGGTTTAGACCAGGGCACAATCGCAGTAGTTCTCCCTTTACTACCCTAGCCAATAGAGCGGAACGTAGGGTAGCAAGCACAGGAGCCGGGCAACCCAACTATTGACCCAAGGCAATGATTCGGAGCTGATATATATAATTAAGGCCAAATTTGCGACGCCGAAGTACGCTGTAGAGCTGTTCGGGCTTTTGCTGGCAACTCATTTGTTCCCATACCGAGCCCGTGGCAGGTTATGCCAAGGTATATCTGTGAGACAACCATGGGAGCCGTATTCAGTGGCGAAACAACACGGATGATTAATTCGGATACTGTTTATTGGGAGCTGAGCGATATGCTAATGATTACTTATTATGTATATAAAAGCCATCCTCCCCTCTATTTGACATGCTCGGGGTCGGAGGCGGAGGAACAGGCATAGTACAGGCTCATAATAGAGAGTGCGGTCTACAAAAAGTTACTTTGGACCTCCTGTCGCACGTCTGCGCTGCCAGTCCTCGGCGGGGGGAATCCTTGATGGAAATAGCCCCTTAGGTGAGTGTACGGATCCGGACTCCGATAGCGCCAGATTCCGATGTTTGTCCTGTTCGTCAGTTGTTTTTAAGGGATAGTGAAGGAAGAAATAAAAAGAAAATGGATAAAAATGTTACGGGGGTGCTTGCAGGCTTGTCCGAAGTGTGCTTCCGCCAATGCCCATGGTATCTTGAGTGCGTAGTGATATATGCGCTGCACAAATTTTGCAGGTGTACGAGGTGGGCGGCGGAAGCCGGACTGCTATTTTTGCTCCGGGAGTAGTTGATCCTCGGGTGGAAATTGCTTCTGGCCCTCGATATTTCGTTGGTGAACCTCTCCGTCATCCCTGTCGCCTGGCGGCTTCTTCCCCTTGTGTTCAGCGTTGAGCTTGCCGGCCTGTTTAAAGACCCAGCAGTTTCTGTTAGTATGATTAGCTGGTTTATCGGGGTGGCCATGAATATGGCAGGGTCGGTCCAATATCCTGTCTAGGTTGGATGGTTCGTCTCGGTTTGCCTTGAATGGCTTCTTCCGTTGACCGGGTTTGGGGTTGCTGAATCCGGCGTTGACCGCTGTGTCGCGTGATCTTTCATTATCAGTGCGACTGTTGTGTTAGCTTCGTCGTGGCTTGCCGTTGTCGTCTCGGATTTTGGAAGTGCCCGGGCCGCTGGTGATGTTGCTTCTACGAGCGAGCCAGCTGTCTTCTCCCGTGCAAAAGCGGGTCATTAGAGCAGTAAGGGCTGTCATGGATTTAGGTCCTTCTTGTCCGAGGTGGCGTGCTAGCCATTCGTCCCGGATGCTGTGTCTGAAGGCCGCAAGGGCTTCCGTGTCCGGACAGTCGACGATTTGGTTCTTTTTGACTAAGAACCGAGTCTAGAGCTTCCAGGCTGAATCTCCGGGCTGCTGGACAATGTGGCTTAGGTCATCGACGTCTAGTGGCCGGACATATGTTCCTTGGAAGTTGTCAAGGAAGGCTTCTTCCAAGTCTTCCCAGCTGCCTATGTAATTTTCGGGCAGGCTGTTTAGCCAGTGCCGAGATGGCCCTTTTAGCTTTAGTGGGAGGTATTTGATGGCGTGGAGGTCGTCTCTACGCGCCATATGGATGTGGAGGATAAAATCTTCTATCCATACCGCGGGATCGGTTGTTCCGTCGTATGATTCAATATTGACGGGTTTGAATCCGTCGGGGAATTTATGATCCATTATTTCATCAATGAAGCAAAGAGGGTGTGTGGCGCCTCTATGTTGGGCCACACTGCGATGTAACTCCGAAGGAGCCCATTTGCAGTTTTCTTCTCGGGCGTGGCTAGGTTTGTCACGTCCGAATAGGTAGCCTTTGTCGCCTGTCGAGGCGTGCCCTTGCGATCCGTATATCGATCTTGCGTGTCTTGATCTACTATCCGGGTCCTGTTGGAGGTCATCAGTACAACCATGAGCTGTATTATTCTTGTCTTTGCGGCGAGGTGGGCGGTCAGGTATTTGGCTTGAGTTGCCTCTTTATCCAGACAGAGTTGTCGACGACCTGCTGCATTGTGTGATGATGGTACGGGCCCCAATGCCTGTCATCAGACTGAGGTAGCGATATATGCTTCGGGTAGCTTTTGACTGGGCCACTAAGGTCGTGTTCTTCGGCGGCCAGGACTTTGGTCCATCTGTCGTTGAGTAGGTCTTGGTCAGCTTGAAGCTGCTGCTGCTTCTTTTTCAAGCTCCTCGCAGTAGCTATTAGCCTGCGCTTGAAGCGCTCCTGCTCGAGGGGTTCTTCGGGTACGATGAAGGCTTCGTCGCCGAGGCTTACCTCGTCTTCGGAGGGTGGAAGGTAGCTGTCGTCCTCCGAATTATCGCTTGGCAGGGCCTGTTCATTGGGGCTGGCTTGCCCGTTTTCTTGTTCCTCCTGTTCGGATCTTGCTCCAACAAGGTCTTCATTGTTTTCGGTGTCGTCCGGAGTACTATTTTCCCCGGTGCCAGCATTGCTGCGATATGACTTAGAGCGGTGTTTAGGGTGCCGGTACTTAGACTGTGTCTCAGGAGATTTATTCTCGACTGGATCTTCTTTGTCATCATCGCTAGCTTTTTTAGGTGTATCAACCATGCACACGTCGTACGAAGAGGCGGCCGTTCCACGTCCCGTGAATGGCGGGTCTTGGCCTTGCTCCTTATCGGCATCGTCGTCTACACCGTCAATGTCTTTGGAGCCATAATCAAGCATGTCGGTTAAGTCCTCGACGGTGGCTATGAAGTGGGTGGCGGGTGGGAAGCAAAATTCCCCATCGTCAGCCTCTAGTTCGAACCGAACACAGTTCAGCTGTGAGTCCTTCTCCAAGGACAAATTCTTTAAAGAGTCTAGCACGTCACCCAAAGGTGAGTGCTGGAAGATGTCTGCGGCACTGAATTCAAAAATCGGTAACCGATCCAGCTCGGTGTCCGCAGGCGTACATGGTCCGGAACTTATAGCCGGAGACGAGTCCGGAGTTTTGTTGACGCAAATATTGCAGGGTATCGATTCTGTGTGAGGCTCCAACGCCGCGGACTCTATGGCCTCGGATGGCATGATCTGCTCCGGTGCTAAGGCCGTTGCAGCAACAGGAACCATCTCCTGGATGTGATCCGATGACAGATTTAGGTCATGTTCATCGGAGCGAGGGGGAGCGATCGTCGCGGTCTCGAATCCGTCGAAGATCAGGTCTCTGCAGACGTCTGCGACATAGTTCAAGCTTCCGAATCTGACCTGATGGCCAGGGGCGTAGCTATCGATCTGCTCCAGATGGCCAAGCGAGTTGGCCCGTAGTACGAAGCCGCCGAACACGAAGATTTGTCCGGGGAGGAAGGTTTCTCCTCGGACGGCATCGCTATCGATGACTGAAGGGGCCATCGAACCTTTCGTCGACGGCACAGTGGAACTCTAAATGAAAGCACCAATGTCGGTGTCAAAACCGGCGGTGTCGGTGTGGAACGACACCTATGGGATCACAAGAATCCCTACTACGGTTGCCGGGGCGCAGGTGCGAGAAGAGCAGGATTAGTAACCAGCACAAGGATCGTTTACCCAGGTTCAGGCCGCGAGGATGCGTAAAACCCTAGTCCTTGAAACAGGTTTGGTGGGTGTATTTCAGAGAGTTCTTGAGCTCTCTAACTAGCTACGGTGAGTGCGCGGTTAGAAAGAGCCGAATCCTTCTCCAGTACGGCATGGGCCTCCTTTTATAGTCTAAAGGGGCTGCCACAATGGCATTCAGGAGGTGGAAAGGCGTACAGTATTGCGAGCTTATTGCTCATATTACAGGACAAGACACATTTAATGCGCCGCTGAGGTGTCCCCTAGCTTTATCGGGGACGGGGGGCGAGGCCCGTCCCGTCCGTCGCCGCTCCTCCTCGCTTCGACACGCGCCCTGGCTAGCGATGCGTGCGGCGCCATCTAGGCAGGCAGGCAGCTGAGGTGGCGCGATGGAGGGTCTTCACGAAGATCTGCATGCCGCCACGCAGGCGCCTACTGAGTTGTCCTAGGAGTTGCATGTTGCCACGCAGGTGCCTGCCCGGCTGGTTTGGGCTGGCAGCTGCATGCGAACGGCGGTGGAGACTTGGCTGGTGCGGGCATGGCAGTGGCCCTGCTGGCGTCTTCGGTGAGAGCCTTGCCGGGGGGCCCGACAAGGGTCTTGCCGTGGCGCGCTGTCGTCCCCGGCAAGAATCTTGCCAGGGGTCTCGTGGCTCTCCTCGGCAAGGATCTTGTCAAGGATCATTGTCTTCTAATCCTCATCTGATCTTGGATATGTCTTCACAAAGATCTGCATGCCACCACAGAGGTGCCTCCCGAGCCCTGGCCCCACATGGCTGATGGTGTTGGGGATGTGGGCTCAAGGGCGGCTCACTCTGTTGGTGCTTTGGGCGTGCTGCCCCGGCAAGGGTCTTGCCGGGGCTGCTGAGGCTGTCCCCGGCAAGGGTCTTGCCGGGGGAAACTGCTCCGCCCCTCTGCTCCTTTGTGGTCTTGGCCTAGGCGCTGCTCTGGTTATCTTGGGCTTTGGTTTTACCTCGGTTTACCTCCCCTGTTCTGCTTGGTGCGGCCGTGGGCGCGGCTCCGACTGCCCGTGCACAGGTAAAGGGGTACAAAGGTGCGCCCCTTCTTTCGTACACCGACAGGAGCCCCCGGGCCTGAGCCACACATAAGCGCGTCACGTTGTTGGGCCAGGCCCAAAACGGTGTGCGGGCAGGCGGGGCGGTTTTTATTGCGGTAAAATTTGTCGCGCGCTTCGCATCCCACGACCCGCGCGCGGCGCGGCGTGGAGGGGTGCGCGTGACGTGGGCAGCATGCGTGGGGCGGTTCCCGTACGCATGCGTCACATCGTGGTAAAGAGCCGGCTCGCGCCTTTCCCATAAAAAGAGCGAGGCGTGGAGGTGCGGCTCATTTACCGCGCAGGGCCGGGTCGCGGTCTTCAAGGCGTCCACACCCCACGATCATGGGGTGGGGAGAGGTCGCCTCACCCGTCCCCTCGATTCTGCACGTTCGCCACGAGTCCTCCATGCGCTTGGGGTGGCAAGCGGTGGAGGCGGAAAACCGGGCCGTCGCTGGTTGGGGCAGCGGGTCGGTCCCGATTCCCTGCACCTCTGGTGGCCGGATTGGCCGAGCGGGGTGGCCGAGCCCCGACCCCGCCCCTTTATAAGGAGGGGGAAGGGGGGAGGGTGTCCCACACTCTTCTGTCATCTATCTCCTCTCGCTTCTGCTTCTTCCTTTCACTCGCCATGGAGAAAGGGAATCCTGGTCCCTCGACGGTGGCAGCGAGGGTCACTGCTCGACAGTGCGTCCCTCCTCCTCCTGAGCCCGCGGTGTTGGAGCCGGCCGCGGGGGGAAGGGGGAGGGGGCGAGGCCGGGGCAGAGGTCGTGGTGCTTGGGGAAGAGGAGTACGGGGCGGCGCGCCAACTTCGCCCCCGCCAATGATGCCCTTTCCGGTGGAAGGCCATGTTGGGGACCAGCCCCACGAGTTCTTCACCAGGCTGCGCCGGCCTCCGCGTCGCCGTCTTCGTCTTCTCGCCCCGTTTGCTCGGGAGATGGAGCGTGACCCGCCCCAATCCCTCAGATTGCACATGAGGGGCTGTGGGAATGGGGGCACGCGGGTCGACGTCGACTTCCCGGCTCCTCGGGTCATGTACCTCCGTCGTGGATGGAAGACGTTCACTCGCATCCACAGCCTGACGGCGGGGCTCGTCCTCTACTTCAAATTAATGGAGGGCGGCCTGCTCTCCGTCAAGGCCTTCGGAGACTTCGGGACTCGCCTGAAGTGCTGCGTGGAGAGCTCCTCTGACGGAGATTCCGACGATGGAAGCTCTTCCTCGAGCGAAAGTGATGAGGAGGACAGCACGGCAGATGACGGGGATGAGTCCGACTAGGCGTCGGACGCCCCATGCCTGGGCGGGTGCGGCAGTAGCAGCATCTGCACCTAGCTGATCCTCCGGTAGAACTTTGCCGGGGGAGGGGCCAGCTCCTTGAACTTCTCGGGGCTGTCTCCTTGGGCGGCTGGCGTTGTGAGGCTGTGGAAGAGGAAGAGGGCGGGCGGCAAGGCCGTCAATTCGGAGTATGTGGGCACCGATGCCTTCATCGCGTATTGCCGGTCCTGCCGCCTCGTCTTCCAGCTCCTTTCCCGGCACCGTCATCACCGGCCCACCCGTGGGCGGCCACCGAGGTGTTGTCTTGGTGCTTTCTGCTGCTCGTAGCTCGCCTAGGCGCCCCTTTTGCCCTTTCGCCTCCTTGACCTGCCTCCTGAGGAGAGGGACAAGAAAGGGATTACGGGCATCTCACCTCTTTTTTTGATCTATAATCCTTCAGGCCTTGTTGAATTTAAAGCTTGTAATCCCCCTTGCTCATGTTTTTCATTTCGTATATGAACTGTACCTGTATGGGATGTTTTTAATGAAAAAGGGGTGTTTGCCGGGGGTTTTTTGTTCGTGGATGGAACCCACGACAAGGAGTGAATCCTTGTTACTATTTAAGATAAACATTTCCCGCCCGGCAACAGGCCTTGCCGTCCCCCCCACTTTGTTCGACCATTCTCGCGCTCTTGGCGGAGGCAGGGATGAAGCGGGTTTGGGCTCCTCGTTCTATTTCCTTGCCGCCGCGGCTACAACCAAATTCGGGCCCAGGAGATAATCCTTCGGTATAGAAAAGAGTAGCACGGTGGCCTAGAAATAAAATGAGGTTTCATGTATCCCAGTTTCATAACGAAATGCATGACAGAGGATAAAAGACTTATCTAGATCTGCAGCCCCCGGCAACCTCATCTCGCCACGGTTGGATCCTTGTACTAGCAGCCGCCGGCAACTTTGGTTTGCCGGGGTTGGGACACCGGTCCGTGTGCCTTTTCTTCCAAGTAGCTCAGCAGAAGTGCTCATGTGCCCTGCGAACCAAAAGAGGATAGAAAAGAAACAGAGAGACGCGCACTCGACCTATATGCTAGGGGTTAGTCGCCGCTAAGCACTATCAACCCTAACAAAGGAAGAGACTCGACCTAGCATGCATGCTATAACTTAGGGCGCCAGCGCTTCATTTATTTATGCTCAGGGTCTGCGCCTGGCTTTGTACAAAGGGTTACATGCCTTGCCGGCAAAGCTTGTACAAAAGGTGGCTTGCCGGGAGGCCCAGCAAGCCGCGCCTTATGGGTAAAACTTGCGAAGATGCTCGATGTTCCAGGAGTTGCTCACTGTGACAACATCTTCGGTCTCCAGGTGGACTGCGCCGGGCCTGGTGACTCGTATTACCCGATAAGGGCCTTCCCACTTTGGCATCAACTTGTTGGAATTCTTGGCCGACTGAACGTGCCGAAGAACAAGGTCGCCTTCCTCAAAGCTTCGGGCATGAACCTTGCGGCTAGGGTAGCGGCGCAAGGCTTGCTGGTAGCGTGCTGCTCTCACAGCCACCCGAAGACGATCTTCCTCAAGGAGCATTGCGTCATCTTGCCGCAACTGCTCTTGCTCAAGCTCATCATAAGCGAGCACTCGAGGTGACCCGTATATGAGTTCCGTGGGGAGAACTGCCTCCGCCCCATATACTAGGGCAAAGGGTGTCTGACCGGTGGCTCGATTTGGCGTCGTCCTGATCGACCAAAGAACCACCGGCAACTCATCAATCCAACGCCTTCCACTCTTGTGCAACTTGTCAAAGGTCTTCGTTCTCAGGCCTCGCAACACTTCAGCATTTGCCCTCTCCGCTTGGCCGTTGCTCCGTGGGTGTGCCACGGAAGCAAAACAGACCTTGCCGCCGAGGTCTTGAATGTATTGCATGAAGGTGTGGCTTGTGAACTGCGTGCCGTTGTCAGTGATGACTCTGTTTGGCACACCAAAATGGCAGACCAATCCCTTGAAGAACTTGACGGCTGACTGAGCAGTCACATTTCTCACTGCTTCCACTTCCGGCCACTTTGTGAACTTGTCAATTGCAACGTACAAGTACTCAAAGCCCCCAACAGCGCGGGGGAAAGGGCCCAGTATATCGAGCCCCCAGAACGAGAATGGCCAGGACAGAGGGATTGTTTGAAGGGCTTGAGCTGGTTGATGAAGCTTCTTTGAATGGAACTGACACGCTTCACACTTGGTTACTAGTGCCGTCGCATCCTGGAGGGCGGTGGGCCAGAAGAAACCTTGCCGGAACGCTTTGCCGGCAAGGGCCCTTGACCCTATGTGGGAGCCACATATGCCTCCATGTATCTCCGCGAATAGCTCCAGTCCTTCCTCCCGGGGGATGCACTTCAATTTCACACCGTTCGGCCTCCTCCTGTACAGGACGTCATCGACGAACTGGTACAGGGCGGACCGACGTGCTACTTTCTCCGCTTCTTCTTGCTCCTCAGGAAGCTCCCTTGTTTGGAGGAATTGGACGGTATGCTGCGCCCATGCCGGAGCCTGGGGCTCGACGGCAAGGACCAAAGGCATCTCTTCCGCCATGGAGGCGGCTGTCTCTACGGCCAGGGCTTGATGCCCTGCCGGAGCCAGTTGCTCTTGGGCAGGCTCAGTGTGCACGGCAACATCCTTGCCGGCCGTCCCAGGGGGCTCGGCGGGAAGGTACTTGCCGGGACCTGATTTCCTCCGCTTGTTCTGCTCTGTTGATGGTTCGACGGATGGCTGAGTTAGACGGAGCAAAAAGGTACCCGGTTCCACAGGTAGCTTGAATGCAGCACGCTTTGACAGGTAATCGGCGATGTCGTTCTCCGCTCGGGGGACATGCTCCGCTCGGATGCCGTCAAAGCGCTCCTCCAGCTTTCTCACCTCATCTACGTAGGCCTCCATCAATGGGCTCTGGTAATCCTTGTTGACCTGCCTAACAACAAGCTACGAGTCACCCCTGACGATTAGCTTCTTAACCCCGAGGTCTGCCGCGATCCTGAGACCGGCGAGCAATCCCTCGTACTCAGGAGTGTTGTTGGTGGACATCTCCCTGGGAAAGTGCATATGGATCACGTACTTGAGGTGCTCTCCGGTGGGTGCGACGAGCAGCACACCGGCACCGGCGCCTTGCAGCGAGAAAGCCCCATCAAAGTACATGATCCAATCGCGGTCTGCTTCCTTGCCGGGGAGAGTGGTCTCCTGGATTTTTTCGTCAGGCGTTGAGGTCCATTATGCAATGAACTCCGCCAAGACTCTGCTCTAGATTGTCGAGGTACTTTCTAACTTCAAACCGAAACTTGATAACTCCAAGGCCCATTCCACAATCCTTCCGGTTGCATCTGGGTTATGCAATATCCGTTGCAATGGGAGGCGGGTGACGACAGTGATCTCGTGGGCTTGGAAGTAATGACGCAGCTTCCTCGAGGCCATAAGGAGGCCGAAGAGCAATTTCTGCACATCGGAGTACCTCGACCTAGCTCCCTGCAAGAGGGAGCTGACAAAGTAAACCGGGTGCTGCATCATCATCTTCTTCTTCACCACCTCACTCGACTGCGCGGGGACTGCCTTGGTGGCATCAGACCCTGCCGGGGGCCTCGCCTTGCCGGCACCAGGCCCTGCTAGGGGAATCTTTGGCTGGCCATCCGCTGGTTCTGCCGCCATCAGTGCCTCCTCGTCGACCTCCCTCTGTGCCACCAGTGCGGCGCTGACCACTTGATTCGTCGCCGCCAAATATAGCAGCAACGGCTCTTGTGGTTTAGGCGCAACCAGTATTGGCGTGGAGGAAAGGTATTTCTTCAGATCCTGCAATGCTGCCTCGGTTTCTGGGGTCCACTCCATTGGGCCTGCCTTCTTCAAGATTTTGAAGAAAGGAAGGGCACGCTCGGCGGACCTAGAGATGAATCGGCTCATGGCGGCGACGCAGCCGGTGAGTCGACACACATCCTTGATCCGCTTGGGCGCCTCAATCTGCTCAATAGCCTTGATTTTATCTGGATTTTCCTCGATCCCGCGCTGCGACACAAAGAACTCGAGAAGCTTGCCAGTCGAAACGCCAAAGACACACTTCTCAGGGTTCAGCTTGAGTTTGATCTTGCGCAGGTTGGCAACCATCTCTTCCAGATCTTGCACAAGAGTTGCCCCGTCTTTGGTTTTGACCACTATGTCATCCATGTATGCTTCCATATTTCTATGGAGCTGGGGTTCAAAACCAATTTGGACTGCTCTTGCAAACGTCAAGCCAGCACTCTTCAACCCGAAAGGCATCCGTAAAAAGCAATACGTACCACATGGGGTGATGAATGTTGTCTTCTCTTCATCTTCTCTTGTCATGAAGATTTGGTGGTAGCCCGAGTAGGCGTCGAGGAATGACAACAGATCACACCCCGCCATGGAGTCGACAATCTGGTGGATGCGCGGTAATTGGAAGGGGTCCTTAGGACAAGCCTTATTGATATCTGTGTAGTCAATACACAGCCTCCACTTCCCATTTGCCTTGTGCACCACTACTGTGTTGGGGAACGTAGCAGAAATTCAAACTTTTCCTACGTGTCACCAAGATCAATCTAGGAGATGCTAGCAACGAGAGGGGAGGAGTGCATCTACATACCCTTGTAGATCGCAAGCGGAAGCGTTCAAGAGAACGGGGTTGATGGAGTCGTACTCGTCGTGATCCAAATCACCGATGATCCTAGCGCCGAACGGACGGCACCTCCGCGTTCAACACACGTACGGAGCGGGGACGTCTCCTCCTTCTTGATCCAGCAAGGGGGGAGGAGAAGTTGATGGAGATCCAGCAGCACGACGGCGTGGTGGTGGAAGTAGCGGGATCCCGGCAGGGCTTCCCCAAGCGCAAGCGGGGAGGAAGAGGTGTCACGGGAGGGAGGGAGGCGCCAGGGCTTGGGGTGCTGCTCCCATGCGCCTCCCCACTATATATAGGGGTGGAGGGGGCTGGTTTCTTGCCCTCCAAGTCCATTGGGGCGTTGGCAAAGGTGGGGGAAAGAAATCCCATCATTTCCCTTCCCCACCGATTGTTATCCCCCTTTTTTAGGGATCTTGATCTTATCCCTTCGGGATATGATCTTATTCCTTCTAAGGTGGGATCTTGGTGCGCCTTGACCAGGAGTGTGGGGCCTTGCCCCCACTACCCACGTTCATGTGGGTCCCCCCATGCAGGTGGGCCCCACTTCGGAACCTTCTAGAACCTTCCCGGTACAATACCGAAAAATCCCGAACATTTTCCGGTGGCCAAAATAGGACTTCCAATATATAAATCTTTACCTCCGGACCATTCCGGAACTCCTCGTGACGTCCGGGATCTCATCCGGGACTCCGAACGACTTTCGGATTTCCGCATACTAATATCTCTACAACCCTAGCGTCACCGAACCTTAAGTGTGTAGACCCTACGGGTTCGGGAGACATGCAGACATGACCGAGACGACTCTCCGATCAATAACCAACAGCGGGATCTGGATACCCATGTTGGCTCCCACATGTTCCACGATGATCCCATCGGATGAACCACGATGTCGAGGATTCAATCAATCCCGTATACAATTCCCTTTGTCAATCGGTACGTTACTTGCCCGAGATTCGATCGTCGGTATCCCAATACCTTGTTCAATCTCGTTATCGGCAAGTCACTTTACTCGTACCGTAATGCATGATCCCGTGACCAAACACTTGGTCACATTGAGCTCATTATGATGATGCATTACCGAGTGGGCCAAGAGATACCTCTCCGTCATACGGAGTGACAAATCCCAGCCTCGATTCGTGCCAACCCAACAAACACTTTCGGAGATACCTGTAGTGCACCTTTATAGCCAACCAGTTACGTTGTGACGTTTGGTACACCCAAAGCATTCCTACGGTATCCGGGAGTTGCACAATCTCATGGTCTAAGGAAATGATACTTGACATTAGAAAAGCTCTAGCAAACGAACTACACAATCTTGTGCTATGCTTAGGATTGGGTCTTGTCCATCACATCATTCTCCTAATGATGTGATCCCATTATCAATGACATCCAATGTCCATGGTCAGGAAACCATAACCATCTATTGATCAACGAGCTAGTCAACTAGAGGCTTACTAGGGACATGTTGTGGTCTATGTATTCACACATGTATTACGGTTTCCAGTTAATACAATTATAGCATGAACAACAGACAATTATCACGAACAAGGAAATACAATAATAACCATTTTATTATTGCCTCTAGGGAATATTTCCAACAGTCTCCCACTTGCACTAGAGTCAATGATCTAGTTCACATCACCATGTGATTAACACTCAAAGTTCACTAGAGTCAATAATCTAGTCCACATCACCATGTGATTAACACTCGATGAGTTCTAGGGTTTGATCATGTTATGCTTACGAGAGAGGTTTTAGTTAACGGGTCTGCAACATTCAGATCCGTGTGTGGTTTACAAATCTCTATGTCATCTTGTAGATGTAGCTACCACGCGCTACTTGGAGCTATTCCAAATAACTGCTCTACTATACGAATCCGGTTTACTACTCAGAGTCATCCGGATTAGTGTCAAAGTTTGCATCGACGTAACCCTTTACGACGAACTGTTTTACCACCTCCATAATCGAGAAAATTCCTTAGTCCACTAGATACTAAGGATAATTTCGACCGCTGTCATCTGATCCATTCCCGGATCACTATTGTACCCCTTGACTAACTCATGGTAAGGCACACTTCAGGTGCGGTACACAACATAGCATACTGTAGAGCCTACGTCTAAAGCATAGGGGATGACCTTCGTCCTTTCTCTCTCTTCTGCCGTGGTCAGGTCTTGAGTCTTACTGAATACTCACACCTTGTAACACAGCCTAGAACTCCTTCTTTGCTGATCTATTTTGAACTCCTTCAAAATCTTGTCACGGTATGTATTCATTTGAAAGTACTATTAAGCGTCTTTGATCTATCCTTATAGATCTTGATGCTCAATGTTCAAGTAGCTTAATCCAGGTTTTCCATTAAAAACACTTTTCAAATAACCCTGGATGCATTCCAGAAATTCTATATCATTTCTGATCAACAATATGTTAACAACATATACTCATCAAAAATTCTATAGTGCTCCCACTCACTTCTTTGGAAATACAAGTTTCTCATGAACTTTGTATAAACCCAAAATCTTTGATCATCTCATCAAAGCGTTCATTCCAACTACGAGATGCTTACTCCAATCCTTAGAAGGATTGCTGGAGCTTTGCATACTTGTTAGCATCTTCCAGGATTGACAAAACCTTCTGGTTGTATCACATACAACCTTTCCTCAAGAAAATCATCGAGGAAACAATGTTTTGACATCCTATCTGCAAGATTTCATAAATAATGCAGTAACTGCTAATATAATTCTAACAGACTCTTAGCATCGCTACGAGTGAGAAAGTCTCATCGCAGTCAACTCCTTGAACTTGCCGGAAAACATCTTAACGACAAGTCGAGCTTTCTTAATGGTGACACTTACCATCATTGTCTGTCTTCCCTTTAAAATTCATCTGTACCCAATAGCCTTACGACCATCAAGTAGTTCTTTCAAAGTCTATACTTTGTTTTCATACATGGATCCTCTCGGATTTTATGGCCTCGAGCCATTCGTCGGAATCCGGGCCCACCATCGCTTCTCCATAGCTCGTAGGTTCATTGTTGTCTAGCAACATGACTTCCAAGACAGGATTA
Organism: Triticum aestivum; assembly: GCF_018294505.1. NCBI lineage: Eukaryota > Viridiplantae > Streptophyta > Magnoliopsida > Poales > Poaceae > Triticum > Triticum aestivum. The sequence continues at coordinate 52,937,100 of NC_057814.1, read as the reverse complement.
CGTACCACTCTGAAGTAGTACGCATCCTTGTCGTCCTATGAGGTTTGGTAGTGACTTGATCTCAAGTTTCATGATCACTATCATAAGCTTCCACTTCAATTGGTGTAGGTGCCACAGGAACAACTTCCTGTGCCCTGCTACACATTAGTTGAAGTGATGGTTCAATGACCTCATCAAGTCTCCACCATCCTCCCACTCAATTCTTTCGAGAGAAACTTTTCCTTGAGAAAGGACCCGTTTCTAGAAACAATCACTTTTGCTTCCAGATCTGAAATAGGAGGTATACCCAACTGTTTTGGGTATTCTATGAAGACGCTTTTATCCGCTTTGGGTTCGAGCTTATCAGCCTGAAACTTTTTCACATAAGCGTCGGAGCCCAACTTTTAAGAAACGACAGCTTAGGTTTCTCTAAACCATAGTTCATACGGTTGCGTCTCAACGGAATTGCGTGGTGCCTTATTTAAAGTGAATGCGGTTGTCTCTAATGCCTAACCCATAAACGATAGTGTAATTCGATAAGAGACATCATGGTATGCACCATATCCAATAGGGTGTAGTTATGATGTTCGGACACACCATCACACTATGGTGTTCCAGGTGGTATTAGTCGTGAAACAATTTCCAGAATTTCTTAATTGTGTGCCAAACTCGTAACTCAGATTTTCATCTCTATGATCATATCACAGACATTTTATTCTCTTGTCACGACGATCTTCAACTTCACTCTGAAATTACTTGAACCTTTCAATAATTCAGACTTGTGTTTCATCAAGTAAATATACTCAGCATCTACTCAAATCATCTGTGAAGTAAGAACATAACGATATCCACTGCATGCCTCAGCACTCATTGGACTGCGCACATCAAAATGTATTACTTCCAACAAGTTGCTTTCTTGTTCCATCTTACTGAAAACGAGGCCTTTCAGTCATCTTGCCCATGTGGTATGATTTGCATGTCTCAAGTGATTCAAAATGAAGTGAGTCCAAACGATCCATTTGTATGGACTTTCTTCATGCATATATACTAATAGACATGGTTCGCATGTCTCAATCTTTTCAAAAACGAGTGAGTCCAAAGATCCATCAACATGGAGCTTCTTCATGCGTTTTATACCAATATGACTCAAGTGACAGTGCCACAAGTATGTGGTACTATCTTATATCTTTTGGCATGAACATGTGTATCACTACGATCGAGATTCAACAAACCATTCATTTTAAGAGCAAGACCATTGAAGGTATTATTCAAATAGATAGAGTAACCATTATTCTCTTTAAATGAATAACCGTATTGCGATAAACATAATCCAATCATGTCTATGCTCAACGCAAACACCAAATAACAATTATTTAGGTTTAACACCAATCTCGATGGTAGAGGGAGCATGCGATGCTTGATCACATCAACCTTGGAAACACTTCCAACACATATCGTCATCTCACCTTTAGCTAGTCTCCGTTTATTCTGTAGCCTTTTATTTCGAGTTACCAACACTTAGCAACTGAACCGGTATCTAATACCCTGGTGCTACTAGGAGTACTAGTAAAGTACACATTAATATAATGTATATCCAATATACTTCTGTCGACCTTTCCTGCCTTCTCATCTACCAAGTATCTAGGGTAGTTCTGCTTCAGTGACCGTTCCCCTCATTACAGAAGCACTTAGTCTCGGGTTTGGGTTCAACCTTGGGTTTCTTCACTAGAGCAGCAACTGATTTGCCGTTTCATGAAGTATCCCTTCTTTCCCTTGCCCTTCTTGAAACTAGTGGTTTTACTAACCATCAACAATTGATGCTCCTACTTGATTTCTACTTTCGCGGTGTCAAACATCGCGAGTTGCTCAAGGATCATCATGTCTATCCCTGATATGTTATAGTTCATCACGAAGCTCTAATAGCTTGGTGGCAGTGACTATGGAGAACCATCACTATCTCATCTGGAAGATTAACTCCCACTCGATTCAAGCGATTGTAGTACTCAGACAATCTGAGCACATGCTCAACGATTGAGCTTTTCTCCCTTAGTTTGCAGGCTTAAGAAACTTGTCAGAGGTCTCATACCTCTTGACGTGGGCACTAGTCTAAAATCCCAATTTCAGTCTTTGGAACATCTCATATGTTCTATGACGTTTCAAAAACGTCTTTGGCGCCTCAATTCTAAACCGTTAGCATTACGCACTGAACTATCACGTAGTCATCAAAACGTGTATGTCAGATGTTCGCAACATCCACAGACGACGCTCGAGGTTCAGCACACCGAGCGGTGCATTAAGGACATAAGCCTTCTGTGCAGCAATGAGGACAATCCTCAGTTTGTGGACCCAGTCTGCATAATTGCTACTATCAACTTTCAACTAAATTTTCTCTAGGAACATATCTTAAACATTAGAACTAAAGCGTAAGCTATGACATAATTTGCAAAGACCTTTTGACTATGTTCATGATAATTAAGTTCATCTGATTATTTAATGAACTCCCACTTAGATAGACATCCCTCTAGTCATCTAAGTGATACATGATCCGAATCGACTAGGCCGTGTCCGATCATCACGTGAGACGGACTAGTCATCATCGGTGAACATCTCCATGTTGATTGTATCTACTATACGACTCATGCTCGACCTTTTGGTCTCTTGTGTTCCGAGGCCATGTCTGTACATGCTAGGCTCGTCAAGTCAACCTAAGTGTTTTGCTTGTGTTCCGAGGCCATGTCTGTACACGCTAGGCTCGTCAACACCCGTTGTATGCGAACGTTAGAATCTATCACACCCGATCATCACGTGGTGCTTCGAAACAACGAACCTTCGCAACGGTGCACGGTTAGGGGGAACACATCTCTTGAAATTTTAGTGAGGGATCATCTTATTTATGCTACCGTCGTTCTAAGCAAATAAGATGTAAACATGACAAACATCACATGCAAATCATAAAGTGACATGATATGGCCAATATCATCTTGCGCCTTTTGATCTCCATCTTCAAGGCATGGCATGATCACCTTCGTCACCGGCATGACACCATGATCTCCATCATCATGATCTCCATCATCGTATCTTCATGAAGTTGTCTCGCCAACTATTACTTCTACTACTATGGCTAACGGTTAGCAATAAAGTAAAGTAATTACATGGAGATTTTCATTGACACGCAGGTCATACAATAAATTAAGACAACTCCTATGGCTCCTGCCGGTTGTCATACTCATCGACATGCAAGTCGTCATTCCTATTACAAGAACATGATCAATCGCATACATCACATATATCATTCATCACATCCTTTTGGCCATATCACATCACATAGCATACCCTGCAAAAACAAGTTAGACGTCCTCTAATTATTGTTGCATGTTTTACGTGGCTGCTATGGGTTTCTAGGAAGAACGTTTCTTACCTACACAAAAGCCACAACGGTGATATGCCAATTGCTATTTACCCTTCATAAGGACCCTTTTCATCGAATCCGATCCGACTAAAGTGGGAGAGACAGACACCCGCTAGCCACCTTATGCATCAAGTGCATGTCAGTAGGTGGAACCTGTCTCACGTAAGAGTACGTGTAAGGTCGGTCCGGGCCGCTTCATCCCACAATGCCGCCGAATCAAAGACTAGTAACGGCAAGCAAATTGAACAAATCATCGCCCACAACTACTTTGTGTTCTACTCGTGCATAGAATCTACGCATAGACCTGGCTCATGATGCCACTGTTGGGGAACGTAGCAGAAATTCAAAATTTTCCTACGTGTCACCAAGATCAATCTAGGAGATGCTAGCAATGAGAGGGGAGGAGTGCATCTACATACCCTTGTAGATCGCAAGCGGAAGCGTTCAAGAGAACGGGGTTGATGGAGTCGTACTCGTCGTGATCCAAATCACCGATGATCCTAGCGCCGAACGGACGGCACCTCCGCGTTCAACACACGTACGGAGCGGGGACGTCTCCTCCTTCTTGATCCAGCAAGGGGGGAGGAGAAGTTGATGGAGATCCAGCAGCACGACGGCGTGGTGGTAGAAGTAGCGGGATCCCGGCAGGGCTTCGCCAAGCGAAGCGGGGAGGAAGAGGTGTCACGGGAGGGAGGGAGGCGCCAGGGCTTGGGGTGCTGCTCCCATGTGCCTCCCCACTATATATAGGGGTGGAGGGGGCTGGTTTCTTCCCCTCCAAGTCCATTGGGGCGTTGGCAAAGGTGGGGGAAAGAAATCCCATCATTTCCCTTCCCCACCGATTGTTATCCCCCTTTTTTACGGATCTTGATCTTATCCCTTCGGGATATGATCTTATTCCTTCTAAGGTGGGATCTTGGTGCGCCTTGACCAGGGGTGTGGGGCCTTGCCCCCACTACCCACATTCATGTGGGCCCCACTTCGGAACCTTCTAGAACCTTCCCGGTACAATACCAAAGAATTCCGAACATTTTCCGGTGGCCAAATAGGACTTCCCATATATAAATCTTTACCTCCGGACCATTCCGGAACTCCTCGTGACGTCCGGAATCTCATCCGGGACTCCGAACGACTTTCGGATTTCCGCATACTAATATCTCTACAACCCTAGCGTCACCGAACCTTAAGTGTGTAGACCCTACGGGTTCGGGTGACAGGCAGACATGACCGAGACGACTCTCCGGTCAAGAACCAACAGCGGGATTTGGATACCCATGTTGGCTCCCACATGTTCCACGATGATCTCTTCGGATGAACCACGATGTCGAGGATTCAATCAATCCCGTATACAATTCCCTTTGTCAATCGGTACGTTACTTGCCCGAGATTCGATCGTCGGTATCCCAATACCTTGTTCAATCTCGTTACCGGCAAGTCACTTTACTCGTACCGTAATGCATGATCCCGTGACCAAACACTTGGTCACATTGAGCTCATTATGATGATGCATTACCGAGTGGGCCCAGAGATACCTCTCCTTCATACGGAGTGACAAATCCCAGTCTCGATTCGTGCCAACCCAACAGACACTTTCGGAGATACCTGTAGTGCACCTTTATAGCCACCCAGTTACGTTGTGACGTTTGGTACACCCAAAGCATTCCTACGGTATCCGGGAGTTGCACAATCTCATGGTCTAAGGAAATGATACTTGACATTTGAAAAGCTCTAGCAAATGAACTACACGATCTTGTGCTATGCTTAGGATTGGGTCTTGTCCATCACATCATTCTCCTAATGATGTGATCCCGTTATCAATGACATCCAATGTCCATGGTCAGGAAACCATAACCATCTATTGATCAACGAGCTAGTCAACTAGAGGCTTACTAGGGACATGTTGTGGTCTATGTATTCACACATGTATTACGGTTTCCAGTTAATACAATTATAGCATGAACAATAGACAATTATCATGAACAAGGAAATACAATAATTACCATTTTATTATTGCCTCTAGGGCATATTTCCAACATACTGGATTGGCCAACCACGTCGGGTGGAGCACTCCTCTCACCAAACCTACCGCTTCCAGCTTCCTGATCTCCTCTATGATGAACTCCTGCCTCTCTGGAGCCTGCTTTCTGACCTTCTGCTTGACGGGCCGCGCATGAGGACAAATAGCTAGGTGGTGCTCAATCACCTCCCTGGGAACACCGGGGATGTCGGATGCTTGCCACACAAACATGTCAACATTCGCCTGCAGGAAGGTGATGAGCGCGCCTTCCTATTTGCTGCCGAGGGTGGAGCCTATGGTGAAGGCCCCTCCCGTGCCATCCTCCCTGACGGACACCATCTTGGTCTGCGGCAGCTCAACTCTGGATTTCTTTCTCTTGCCGGTAGAGCTCTCTGGCACGTCCTCGATGGTAGCACAACACTCCGAGGAGGTGCGCTTGCCGGAGTGGGTGCGACAGGTCTTGCCGGGCTTCTTCTTCCCTCCCGGGCCTTCAGCGGCAGGAGCAGGTGCCTTGACGGCAACTGCTGCAATTGCTTCCCGGTAGAGTTGGTCGGCGCAAATCAGCGCGTCCTTCTTGTCGGAGGGGACATAGATGATGGTCAACGGCCCGGGCACCTTTAGCATGTTGTAGGCGTAGTGTGATGCTGCCATGAACTTGGCTAGTGCCGGGCGGCCGAGGATCCCGTTGTAGGGCAAGGGGATCTCGGCCATGTCGAAGATGGTCCTCTCCGTCCTGTAGTTCAACTCTCCTCCAACGTCACGGGCAGTGTGACCTTTCCCTTCAGCTGGCTCCTGCCTGGATTGACCCCTTGAAACGTGCCCGTTTCCTCGAGGTCTTCATCAGGAATTTGCAGCCTTTTGATCACGACGGGCGAGATCAAGTTCAGGCCGGCCCCACCGTCAACCAACATCTTGTTCACCTTGAGGTTGCGTATCTTTTGTGAGACCAACAATGGCAAACACTTGACCGCGGTCGTGCGGTCAGGGTGGTCCTCGGCGTCAAAGATTAGGGGCGTGCTGGACCACTTCAGCGGCTTCTGAGCATCAAACGACGGCTCCCCCGCTATAATATCACGCGCCAACTGCTTGAGCTGGCGGTGAAAAGTATGTAGCGAGGCGCCACCATCGACGCAGATGGCCTCCGTAGCCTTCTGGAACTCTTGCTCACCGGACTCGTTGTCCTCGTCGTGATCATCGTCTTCTTGTTTCTTGTCATGGCCCCGGGCGGGCCTCTCTTGCTGGTTGTCCTTGCCGGGGCGGCTTCCTTGGCCGCCACACTTCTTGACGGATCCCTCAGCACAGTCCTGACCTTTCTACTTGTGCCGCCTTTCATACTCGGCCTTTTGCTTTTCAGCAAGCAGCTCGACTTGTCGGCAGTTCTGGAGGTCGTGGCCCTTGGTGCGGTGGATCTTGCAGTACTACTTGCTGATACGTCTCCATCGTATCTACTTTTCCAAACACTTTTGCCCTTGTTTTGGACTCTAACTTGCATGATTTGAATGGAACTAACCCAGACTGACGCTGTTTTCAGCAGACTTTCCATGTTTTTATTTATGTGCAGAAACAAAAGTTCTCGGAATGACCTGAAACTCCAAGGAACATCTTTTTGGAAAATGTTAAAAATACTGGAAGAAAAATCCACGTCAGGGGGCCCACACCCTGTCCATGAGGGTGGGGGCGCGCCCCCTGCCTCGTGGGCCCCCTGACGCTCCACCGACCTTAACTCCAACTCCATATATTCACTTTCGAGGAGAAAAAAAATCAGAGAGAAGGATTCATCGCGTTTTACGATACGGAGCCGCCACCAAGCCCTAAAACCTCTCGGGAGGGCTAACCTGGAGTCCGTTCGGGGCTCCGCAGAGGGGAATCCGTCGCCGTCGTCATCATCAACCACCCTCCATCACCAACATGATGCTCACCGCCGTGCGTGAGTAATTCCATCGTAGGCTTGCTGGACGGTGATGGGTTGGATGAGATCTATCATGTAATCAAGTTAGTTTTGTTAGGGTTTGATCCCTAGTATCCACTATGTTCTGAGATTGATGTTGCTATGACTTTGCTATGCTTAATGCTTGTCACTAGGGCCCGAGTGCCATGATTTCAGATCTTAACCTATTATGTTTTCATGAATATATGCGAGTTATTGATCCTATCTTGCAAGTCTATAGTCGCCTACTATGTGTTATGATCCGACAACCCCGAAGTGACAATAATCGGGACCACTCCCGGTGATGACCGTAGTTTGAGGAGTTCATGCATTCACTATGTGTTAATGCTTTGCTCCGGTACTCTATTAAAAGGAGGCCTTAATATCCCTTAGTTTCCATTAGGACCCCGCTGCCACGGGAGGGTAGGACAAAAGATGTCATGCAAGTTCTTTTCCATAAGCACGTATGACTATATTCGGAATACATGCCTACATTACATTGATGAATTGGAGCTAGTTCTATGTCACCCTATGTTATGATTGTTACATGATGAACCGCATCCAGCATAATTCTCCATCACCGATCCAATGCCTATGAGCTTTTCACATATTGTCCTTCGCTTATTTACTTTTCCGTTGCTACTGTTACAATCACTACAAAACCCAAAAATATTAATTTTGCTACCGTTACCGTTACTTCCATACTACTTTGCTACTAAATACTTTGCTGCAGATATTAATTTATCCAGGTGTGGTTGAATTGACAACTCAACTGCTAATACTTGAGAATATTCTTTGGCTCCCCTTGTGTCGAATCAATAAATTTGGGTTGAATACTCTACCCTTGAAAACTGTTGCGATCCCATATACTTGTGGGTTATCAAGACTATTTTCTGGCGCCGTTGCCGGGGAGCATAGCTCTATTCTTTGAGTCACTTGCGATTTATATCTGCTGGTCACTATGAAGAACTTGAAAGACGCTAAGACAAAAATTTATCTCTCAACTACGAGGGGAGGTAAGGAACTGCCATCTAGCTCTGCACTTGATTCACCTTCTGTTTTGAGTAAGCTTGCGACACCTAAACCTGCTTCTGCTATTCATTCTGATATGTCGCATGTTATTGATGATGCCACTTCTGCTATGCATGATACTTATGATGAAACTACTAGTATGCTTGATACTACTGTGCCACTTGGTGAATTTCTTGATGAACAACTTGCTAGGGTTAGAGAGAATGAAATTATTGAAACTGATAACATTGATGAAAGTGATGATGAAGACTCTCCCCCTAATAAATATGAATTGCCTGTTATTCCTGAGGGTTATGTTCTGGGAAAAGCAGCTGCTTTAGCTATTTTAGATTGCAAAGATAGATACGAGCTCAAGAGGTTATTAGCTAAATGGAAGCAGCAATCTCTTAATGCTAGAATGAAACCTGACCCTGCTTTTGCTACTTCACCTATATGTGTTACTGATAAGGATTATGAATTCTCTGTTGATCCTGATATAATTACTTTGGTTGAATCTGATCCTTTTTATGGCTATGAATCTGAAACTGTTGTGGCACATCTTACTAAATTAAATGATATAGCCACCCTGTTCACTAATGATGAGAGAACCCGCTACCTTTATATCCTTAAAATATTTCAGTTCTCATTAAAGGGTGATGGTAAGATATGGTTTAATTCTCTTGATCCTGGTTGTGTGTGTAGTCCCCAGGATATGATTTATTACTTCTCTGCTAAATATTTCCCCGCTCATAAGAAACAAGCTGTGTTAAGGGACATATATAATTTTGTGAAAATTGAAGAAGAGAGTCTCCCACAAGCTTGGGGGAGGCTTCTCCAATTACTTAGTGCTTTGCCTGATCATCCTCTTAAGAAAAATGAAATACTTGATATCTTTTATAATGGACTAACCGATGCTTCCAGAGATTACCTGGATAGTTGTGCTGGTTCTGTTTTCAGGGAAAGAACACCAGATGAAGCTGAAATTCTATTGAATAATATGTTGACAAATGAAAATAATTGGACACTTCCTGAGCCAACTCTTGAGCCTATTCCTAAACCAACTCCGAAGAAGAGGGGTGTTCTATTTCTCAGTCCTGAAGATATGCAAGAGGCAAAGAAATCCATGAAAGAAAAAGGTATTAAAGCTGAAGATGTTAAGAATTTACCTCCTATTGAAGAAATACATGGTCTTAATTTACCGCCTGTTGAAGAAACATATGATCTTAATCCATCACCTATTCGAGAAACTCATAGTCTTGATAACCCGACACATGTTGTAAAGGTATATTCTCTCTATAGATATGATAAAGCTGAAATCCCTCCTACTAAGTTTGCTAGTCAATGTTTGGATGAGTTTGATAATTTTATGGTTAAGCAAGAAGATTTTAATGCTTATTTTGGTAGACAATTAAAACAAAATGCTTATATGATTGAACACTTGGGTGATTATATGTCTAGAGTTAAAGGTGAACTTAAACTCATTAGTAAACATGCTTCTATGGTTACCACTCAAGTAGAACAAGTACTTAAAGCTCAAAATGATTTGCTCAATGAATTAAATAGTAACAATAATGATTATGCTGTTAGAGTGGCTACTAGAACCAGTAAAATGACTCAGGAACCTTTGTATCCTGAAGGCCACCCTAAGAGAATTGAGCAAGATTCTCAGAGAAATAATATAGATGCACCTAGTCCTTCTAAAAAGAAAAAAAGAAAAATGATAGGACTTTGCATGCTTCTAGTGAACCTGTTGCTGAACCACCTGAGAATCCAAATGATATTTCTATTTCTGATGCTGAAACACATCTGGTAATGAACATGAATCTAGTGATAATATTAATGATAAGGTTCATGATGATGCTCAACCTAGTAATGATAATGATGTAGAAATTGAACCTGCTGTTGATCTTGATAACCCACCACTAGTAGGAAAAGGGGCTTTTACCCCGGTTTGTAAGGGCCTTTTGTCCCGGTTTTCGAACCGGGACTAAAGGGTCGTTACTAAAGCCCTAACCCATTAGTCCCGGTTCTTACACGAACCGGGACAGAAGGTCCTCCACGTGGCCGCTGCTGCCAGCCCAGGCAGGGGGGGCTTTGGTCCCGGTTGGTGCCAACAACCGGGACTAATAGGCAGGGCCTTTTGTCCCGGTTGGTGTCACCAACCGGGACCAATAGGCATCCATGCGTCAGCATTTCAGGGGCTGGGCTTTTTGTTTTTTTTGAAAGGGGGGGGGGTTGGGGGCTTTTGGGGGGTTAATTTAGGTGTTTCATATATTGTGTTAGCTAGCTAATTAATAGAGAGAAGTGTCCTCTCTTATCTCCGTGCTTTGTCGACGCTACGTACTATATACGTATGGAGAGGACTAGACACGCTAGCTAGTAAGCAAATGAAGGAAACAGAAGATCGTCATGAACATATGCATGTAGAGAGAAGTGATATCGACCACCTCTCCTTCTCCGAGAGATTGGTCGAACAACAAGTTCTCGTATATCTATCTGGCACTACCGGCTACATATATACAATAATTATCTCTTACAATATAATCTCCTAATTAAATTGTAAGAACACAGGGTCCACATAGTATTCTCCATTTTCAGCGATCACGTGGTCAAGGAAGAATGCCGCCAATTCCTCTTGAATTGCTCGCATACGATCTTCTGCTAGGAGTTCATCCCGCATCCGAAACATCTAATTTGAAGAAGGGGGTCAATACATATATATATATGAATAAATGAAACTCGACACAAATGATGGTAATAAAATAAAATTGTGAATATTATTGCTTACGCACTTCATATTGTTCGTTAGAGTAGCCCCGCTCACAGGTCGTGTGACGGGTAGACTCGCAAACGTAGTATCCACAGAAATCATTCCCTTGTTCCTGCCACAACCACTTCACAAGAAATAGAGGTCAATCTAACTGATAAGCAAGCATGCTAAATGGTATTGATGAAACTAGCGCTTGAATCACTAGGAGATGTGCGGAACATGCTACTATAGTACTTACTTTCGGGTGTCTAAATTGCAGCTTCTTCGGCAGTCCCGGAGCTTTTGTGGTGAATTTTCTCCAAACCCTGCCAGACAAAGAAAACAATTACTTGATATCAGGAAATGAACAAAGTTGCTGATATGGTGGATAATGATTGATTTAACTTACTTCTCGAGCATTTGAGTCATGTCCGCATAGTCCTGGGGATCTTTTCGTCTCGAGTCTAAGACGGTTACTACTCCCTGCTAAAGCTTAATCTCTAGGAGAATATAGTGGAAGCTCCGCATGCATGCATAAGTCATCAATTACATTACCATAACCTGGACTAATAAGGGAAACCGAATATGCACAAGACAGTAACACTCACTTGAAGTTGTAAGGAAAGAGTATTATATCTTTGTTTTGATTTAATACCAACGATCGTAGCAAGTTGGCCTTGGCTTCTTTGGGATGTTTTTCAACAGTATATGCATCTATGGGATTTGTGTTAATGAACCCAATATCACCGATTTGTCTTTTCTTCAATTCGGCGATCTTCAATCTGCATAATATAGTGAGGATAATTATAAATACATGCAATGAAAGAGCTGACCTATATAGAGTGACTTAATGATAGAAGTAGTACTACTTACAGATAGTAGCAAGTGATCGTTGATTTATCGAGGGCCTTTTGATTGAAAAACTAGAAGAACTCCTCAAATGGAACATTCAGCAGTTCAATTCCAACGAGGTCATGCTCCGGTTTAACTCTCAGCGTCAAAGTATTCATCCCATCAGACTCTCTGCAGGTTTTCATGTACCAATCATGTAATCTTCGCATCATCGTTGTTAGAGATCTTTCATCTTTGACGAGAGGCTTCCCGTAATGGTATTTGTGTTCGTCCACCTCCATGATTTCATAATGTACATCGTCGGGCAGGTAATCTCCAAGATTGCTATAACCGGCCACCATCCTCGGATCATTAGCGACGATGTCTTTAGACACCTTGAGCGGGGGGCACGATTGGTTCGCTTGTTCGCCGAGCTGGGCAATTTTTTTCCCAGCTCGTCGTTCTTTTAACCTTTGATCACTGACAGTACTTCCCGACCGCTCCGCTTAGACAAATGTCTTTGCAATAATGCGCTCGTAGTTGCCTTTCGGCGGAGCCTTTGGTGGTTTTGTCAGGGCATCCAGAGTGCGCTTCACTTTCACCGGATCTACCTTCTCCTCTCCTCCGCAGGTGGATGTTTCTTTGCTTTCACCCCTTCAAAGAAGTTCTTCACTTCGGCTCACACGATCTTCGCGTTCTCCTCCTCGGTCCTCTCGTATGGTAACTTCTGTGGAGTCTTCAAAGAAGGACCGAATCTGTATTGCCTCCCGCCTCTGGCAGCTGTACTGCTAGACGCCGGCAGAGCAGACGGAGCGGCTGCGGCTGTCTTCTTTCCTTGCTTACGAGGCGGAGAAGGACTCCGACGCGCCGGAGCAGCCGGAGCGGCGGCGGGTCTCTTCCGCCCTTGCTGACGAGGCGGAGAAGGAGGAGGCTGGCTGCTCTGGCACGCCGGCGCGGGCGGAGAAGGAGGCGGAGTGCCGCCACGCATTGGAGAAGGAGGCTGATCAGTGCCCTGATCACTCGCCGCAGGAGGACGCGGAGGAGGAGGCGGAGTGCCGCCACACGCCGGAGAAGGAGGCTGACTGCCCTGATCACTCGCCGGAGGAGGAGGCGGCGACGGAGTGCCCTTACTCGCCGGAGGCATCCAGTTCGGAAGGTTAATGAGCTCCTTCTGCCATAGGCACGGAGTCTTCAGAGCTAAACCCAGCCAAGTCTCCCCTTCACCGGTAGGGTGGTCAAGCTGGAGGTCCTCAAATCCCTCCGTTATTTCATCCACCATCACCCTAGCATATCCTTCTGGAATCGGCCGGCAGTGGTAGGTTGCGCTGGGTTCAGGAGGTAAAACAGAGCCAACAGCCGCCTTGACTTTGAAGTTCTGCCATTGCGCCATAAGGTGCAATGTTGAGACTCCGTGATAGCATCCACGGGGTAGCTAGCAAGAGCCGTCAAGACATGCTCCGGCTGAAGCAGCTCGGTGGAAGCCACGCTGCTTCTCCGCTGAGATGGCGGGGCAGCTTCGGGGGTAGTTTCGGCATGTCGATTGCCGTCTCGTTCCTCTAGCGCTTGAACCCTTTCGTGCAGCTTCTGAATTTGGGTCTGCTCCATTTTTTTCCTCCTCTCCTGGCTTTTGTAACCGCCCGCGTCCGGAAAACCAGCCTTCCACGGAACGGAGCCTGGCGTGCCTCGTGTCCGTCCAGGGTGGTCAGGATTCCCGAGGGCCATTGTGAGCTCGTCGTTCTCTCTGTCTGGAACGAACGTCCCTTCCTGCGCTGCATCGATATATTGCTGAATCTTCTTGACTGGTATTCTCAAAAGCTCGTTCGTCCAAATGCACCTCCCTGATAAATGGTCCAAGGTTCCGCCAGCCCCGAAGAACCAAGTCCGGCAACGGTCCGTCCAGTTCATTGTTTGTGGTTCGATCCCTTTCTCAAGCAGATCATTCTCAGCCTTGGCCCACTTAGGTCGGGCTTTGAGGTAGCCACCTGACCCCATGCCATGGTGAAGCTTCTTCTTCGCAGCATTCTTCTTGTTTGTCGCTGACATCTTCTTACTCTTTTCCGATGTCTTGTGGGCCACAAATGCGGGCCAGTGATCTCTGGTCTTCTCATACCGGCCGATGAATTCTGGTGTCTCTTCTTTGTCGACAAACGTTTTCAGCTCATTCTTCCACCTCCTGAATAGGTCTGCCATCTTCTTAAGAGCATGAGACTTGATTAATTGCTCTTTAACTGGCTTCTCCGGATCCTCCTCTGGCGGTAGGGTGAAATTTGCCTTCAGCTCAGTCCAAAGGTCATCTTTCTGCATGTCATTGACATAAGACACCTCAGGGTCTTCCTTCTTAGGCTTATACCATTGCTGGATGCTGATCGGGATCTTGTCCCTAACTAGAACCCCGCACTGAGCAGCAAATGCATCCTTTGTCCGGATGGGTTCAATCGGTTGGCCGTCGCGCGCGATTACTGTGATCTCAAACCTTTCATCCGAGCGCAACTTCCTCTTCGGGCCTCGTCTCTTTACCGCAGTTGTGCTCGATCCGGAGGGCTAGAAAAAAGAAGAAAGACGAGTGTTAATTAATATGTGTACATACCAAAACAATGAATGCATCAATTAGCTAGTCAGCACAGGCTTAACTAATATATTTACCTGGCCGGACTCTGTTCGGTCACCGGAGCCGTCACCACGGGCTCCTTCTTGCACCAGCATTGGGTCACCGGAGCCATCATAATCATGTCTTTCCTCCTCCACTCTTCGATCACCGTAGCCTGCTTCTTCACCCTGTTCTTCCAGACCATCATTGTCATTAAGATACGACAAGATATCACCTCCGGCTAAGATTATGTCCCACAACACCTCTTCTGCTTGCTCGTCTCGTCCGTGCTCCATTGTTTCTGCAAATATTACAACATGGCAATTATTACACAAACATGACAGCAGGTGGATATATTAGTGCAAACGTTGACCTAGCTTATTTCCGGTTTGGGGTGGCCTCGGCAACGCTTCAAGGGTAGGGGCGCGGCGGGAGGGGGTTGGAGACCGACATCGTTTTTTTCTAGGGTTTGGGTGTCCTCGAGAGTTTTGGTCGAGCGAGAGGGCCGGGGGGTGCTCCCGTGGTATAAGTTATCACGGTCGAGAGGGGGTATAAATATCGACCGTCCATCATGTCGAAGTTATCTGGGAGGGAGTTATATATATCGACAACGACGACATACATACATGGGAAAATAATGTTATCGGGGAGGGGGTATATCGACCCCCCACGTGTTGAAGTTATCGGGAGGGGGTTATATCGACAACGACGACATACGTACATGGGAAAATAATATTATCGGGGAGGGGGTATATCGACCCCCCCTCGTGTTGAAGTTATCGGGAGAGGGGTATATCGACGACGACGGACCCGATAAAACAGAAGAAAACGAAGAAGAAATAAAAAGAGGAGAAGAAGAAAAGGAATAGAGGCGAAGATCGAAGAAAAAAAAGAAGAAAAAAAAGAGAAGAAAAGAAAGGAATAGAGGAGAGAAGAAGAAAAAATAGAAATTTCTATTTTTTCTTCTTCTCTTCTATTCCTTTCTTCTTCTCCTCTTATTTTTCTTCTTTTTTCCTTTTCTTATTTATTTCTCCTCTTCTTCCTCTCCTCTTCTTCTCCTTTCTTCCTCTTCTTATTTTCCTTTTTCCTCTCATTCATAAAAAAATGTTCAAATAGAAAATTTCGAAAAATGTAAAGGTTTTGCCTAATGCATTGTTCATATGAATATACAAACATTTGCATATTCTACAATAATTAATATCACCAAAATAATCTATGAACAAAAAAAATCCTAACTTTTCTAAAAATCTATCTTTTGCATATATACATGAACATATATATACACAGAGAACATATATACATACATATACTCATACATGAACATATCATCATATATATATAAAAAAACAAGCATATATATGAAGAAACAAGCATATATAGGAAAAAAGGGCGCCAGCCGGACCAAGGTGAGGAGGACCGCGGGGTGGGTGGCGAAGATGGCGCCGGGGCAGTGGGCGCGCGCTCGGGGTAGGGGGCGACGACGGCGAAGGGCGGGGC
>NC_057814.1:52919675-52920857 GCF_018294505.1 Triticum aestivum | reverse complement strand
GTCGGGGCGGCAACTGCAAGGTGAGAGTGAAAATTTCCTACGTGTGAACTTATATAGTGAAGCCTTTAGTCCCGGTTCATGGCACCAACCGGGACTAAAGGTGGGCATTAGTCCCGTTTGGTGCCACCAGCCGGGACCAAAGGCCTCTTTTCAGCAGCCCAAAGGGTGGGAAGCGGCGGCCTTTGGTCCCGGTTGGTGGCACCAACCGGGACTAAAGGGGGGCATTGGTCCCGGTTGGTGCCACGAACCGGGACCAAAGGGTGGCATTGGTCCCGGTTCGTGCCACCAACCGGGACCAATGGCCTTGCACAGCGGCGTGGTGGTGGGAGTTTAGTCCCACCTCGCTAGCTGAGAGAGAGTCGCACCTGTTTATAAGGTGCGGTGCGCCTGAGCTGTCGAGCTCCTCTCTAAAGCAGGCTTACGGGCCTATCCTCTCTGTACATGCCTGTGGGCCTACTGGGCCTTCTGCGGGCCTGAATCCTGGCCCATGGATGGGTTTCTAGTCGTGTTCAGGCCGTGGTGGCCCAGTAGGTGGCATACCTTTTTTTGCCAGTTTTTTAGTTTTCTTTTTTTCTTTATTTATTTTGTTTTGTTTCTACTTACAACAAAAAACTTATTTATTTTATTTTATTTTGTTTCTAATTACTTATTTATTTTACTTTATGATAATTCTTTTTGCTATTGAAGTTTCTAACAAAAAAAGTTCTTTATGAAAATTATTTTTGCTTTCAATGATTTTGAACAGAAAATACTTCGATAATTTTAGTTGCATCAATTTTATCTAATTTTAGTTTCAATAATACTAGAGGTTGCTTATAATGTTTTGAATAGAAAATACTTTGATAATTTTAGTTTCATAAATTTTATTTATGTTATTAAAGTTTATTTTATTTTGTTTCTACTTATATATATTATTAAAGTTTATATTATTTTGTTTCTAATTACTTATTTATTTTATTTGTTATTTTTCATGCACCATTTTTCATGCATTTACTGATTATTTTGAGCTATAAGACCCTAAAATTGAAAAGCATTTCAAATGAACTCTGAAAAGGTTGAAAGTTGGCATGGTATCATCATTTCATCCACATAGCATGTGCAAGAAAGTTGAGAGGGTTACGGCAAAAACTGGATGCACTTCGTGTACAAAACGGACAATCTCTTTCGAAGTATCAGGATTTC